>NW_020837950.1:24703653-24750200 GCF_003676395.1 Aethalodelphis obliquidens | reverse complement strand
CCCCCCCCCCCCCCCCCCCCCCCCCCCCCCCGTCTGCCCCAGAAGGCAGTCATCTGCAAACTAGAGATCTTGAAATCAGCCATGCAAATCCGTCACCATTTTAATTATCCAAGTAAATAGAGCTCTTACCACCATCTGCCGAGATTTCAACCAGTCGTGTTCATTAAGCTCCCCCAGCAGTTCTTTCTGGATGAGAACCGTGGAGTCATTGCTAAAGGGCCACTTGGGCCCAAATTTCCGCCTACAGGATGAAGGTGTCCCCAGCTGAAGCATGTGTCTCGGAGCTGTTTTCTCCCCTCTCTACACCTCGCTCACATTTTTCTGAAAGCCGTTCATTTGCTCCTTCAAAGTAACTTCATCTTTGTTGTTCTTACTTCCTTTCCACCAACTCCAGGCAGTACTGATGAGTGAGAAATTTTCCTCCCCGAGAACTGTCAGCTCAGAACTCAGCCCCACAGCAAAAAGTGAGGTGGAGCTTCATTCTGGAACACGGATGGGTGTGCGATCCTGGTGAGTCGAATCACCAGAGATCTCAGAGACCAGACTAAATTGTAAATGCTTCTTAAGGCGGGGACTCTGTCCAGGTCTGTTTCTCTGGCTGATAACTGTGCAAATGAGTTGATTATGTTAGTGAAAGGCTCCCGTGGGCGACCTGAGTTAATTATGGCTTTCAGGGAAGATGGCAAAATCCTCACTAGCTACAAATCACCAATGGACCACAAGGCAGTATTGGGTATAATTGTACTTGCTTTCCTTGACAGTCAGTTGGTCCACCAACACCACTACCTCTGTCATCATCGTTCCTCAGGATAGCATTTAAATGACAATAAAGTGATTACTCTTCTCCTAGTACAGAATTAAGACCTGACACTCAAAATATTCCTTGGAGAAGGATGCACAGACATCACTGATGCAGGTAATATCCAAGTTTGGGCATTTCTCTTTCACTAAAGAAAATTCAGTGATAATCACAGCATCACCACAGACAGCAGCAACAAATTGCTAATTGCTAAATATATGATCGGGCTGACCGCTCCAAAAGGCGATGACATTTCAGAGGCAGAGAGACCTAAAAGTATATGGAGGACAGTGGATATGCTGAGGAAGACCCTGATCTGGAGACCCAGATATGACCATGGAAGCGTCAGTCAAACACAGAGGGCAGACCCTCCTCTATCAGTGACGGTGCACCAGGCACTTTACACACATTAGCTCATTCGTCCTCACCATGAGACCCTACAAGGTAGGTACTACTATGATCCCCTATATACATATAAAGTGCTGGTCAGTAAGATGGAAGCAGAAGTGACCTTTGGGACTTCTGGGAAGTTTCCTTAAGGGAGGGGTCCCCAACCCCTGTACCGGTCCGCACCTGTTAGGAACCGGACTGCAGAGCAGGAGGTGAGTGGTGGGCGAGCAAGCGAAGCTTCATCTGCTGCTACCCATCCTCCCCCCAACCCTGTCCGTGGAAAAACTGTCTTCCACGAAACCGGTCCCTGGTGCCAAAAAACGTTGGGGACTGCTGCCTTAAGGGGAGAGGTACACTCTTGCATGTCTTCCTCATCCTGAAATATATGGTCCACAAGATAGAAAACCTCACTCTTGGAATGGAGCAGTAGAGCAGAGAAATGGAAGGTGCCTGGATCCCTGACAAACAGTGAGCTGCCATATCAGCCCAAACTGTCTACCTCCAAATTTATTGTACATGTGTGTGTATGGCTGTTAGCATAACTGAGGCAATCTTGGGCCCTTAAAGTTTCTCCTGCCCTTTTGCTGACCCTACCAGGACTGTACTGTGCAGTAAGTCACTTCTTTGTCATCAAGGGCTTTGTATTGATAGTTAATAGATATTGTTTAATAATCATTAGGACCAGGTGGCCTCTATGCTCTGTTAGTCCCCAAACAATGATGAAAACCTTCACTGACGTATTCCTTGTGCCCACGAGACTAGTTACTCATTCATGAATCTTGACTTAGAAATGCACGTCCTGTTTCCCAGCACCTAACCCAATACCCCTTTAACTATAAAACTGTCCCCATGGCCCCTACGCAGTGCAGGTGCAGCTGTGAATGCTTCCAGATCATTGTCCCCTAACTCATCCCACCCTGTGAGTAAATTACCCTATAATAAACTGATCCATTGACTGTATGGAGCTGTTTGCCTCATTTTTTTTTTTTTTTTTTTTTTTGGTCTCCAGATGCCTTCTCAATTCAGTGGGCACTTTTTGTTCCCTCTGACCTTCAACAATGTGAGTGAGAAATACAGATAATTCTATCTTATTTAAACCACTGTTATTTCTATTACATTAAAATTAATCCTAAATAATATACTGATATGCCAAACAACTGATATTGAGGAAATTTCAGAAGGAAATTAATAAAGCAATCCCATTTGCAATCCCATCAAAACTAATAAAATAGCTGGGAATAAATCTAAATAAGGAGGTAAAAAAAAACCTGTACTTGGAAACCTGTAAGACACTGATGAAAGAAATTGAAGACAACACAAATGGATGGAAAGATAGACTATGTTCATGGATTGGAAGAATTAACACTGTTAAAATGACTATACTACCCAAAGCAATCTACAGATTCAATGTAAGCCCTACCAAAATACTAATGGCATTTTTCACAGAACTAAGACAATTCTAAAATTTGTATGGAAACACAAAAGACCCTGAATAGCCAAAACAATCTTGAGAAAGAACAAAGGTGATTTCAAACTATAGTACAAAGCTACATCATCAAAACTATATGGTACTGGCACAAAAACAGACACATAGGTCAATGGAACAGAACAGACAGCTCAGAAATGAACCCACACTTACATGGACAGTTAATCTATAATAAAGGAGGCAAGAATTTACAATGGAGAAAAGACAGCCTGTTCAATAAATGGTGTTGGGGAAACTGGACAACTACATGCAAAAGAATCAAACTGGACTACTTCCTCTCACCATATGCAAAATAAATTCAAAATGGATTAAAGACTTAAGTATAAGACCTGAAACCACAACACTTCTAGAAGAAAACATAGGCAGTACTCACTCTTGGAATGGAGTGATAGAGTAGAGAGACAGAAGGTGCCTGGATCCCTGACAAATGGTGAGCCCCCATAGCACATATCTATATTTTCCAAATCTGGCGTGGAGGGGTGCAGTGAACTCAAGATTACTTGGATATTTCAAGTTACATCCACCACGACTCAAGGTTTTATCATCTCTAGGCATCAATAATACCTTCAGCCACTCAGTTTTCTTCCCCAACCTTTCCTCGTTCACAGATTCAGGCCATCAAGGGCAGGGACTCGCTGCTGCGATGAGGACACTCTGTGATGGGGGTGAACAGGCAGGGGTGGAAGGCTGGAGCCCCTCACTTCCACGGAGCCAGTGCTTGGACAGGGCTGGGTCACCTGGCACACCTGCCTTCCACCCACAGCACAGAGGTGGTGTCCTGCCCGTCCTTCGGGATGTGGTTACGACTGCAGGTCTCCTGACACCACTTTTGCTCAACTTCCAACTGAAATTGAAGTCATGGCAGGAGTCTGGAACCAGACCCAAAAAGCCTCTTTTTCAGCTCAGGTTTTTAGGTTTAGAGCTAGGTCAGCTGACGTGAGTGTATAGAGGGTCTGAACCCAAGGCTCCCAGAGGGAAAACCTTCTAACCTTCAAGTTTAAAAGCCTAGCTCCACACACTTGCTTCTTTTTGAGTGACCATAAAAAAGGACTCTGAATTTCTGAATATTTCGTAAACACTCTGAATTTCCATCTCTTCATCTATAAAGACCCTACCCCCTGCTCATGCTAACTGGTAAAGTAGTTATAAGACATTGATGAAGGAATACAGAGGAGGGTGACAACATCGTGTTGCATTTTGTACCCCAACTTTTAGCAAAGTGCCTGGGACATAGTTAATTCTCTTAAATATCAGTGGAGGGAAGGCAAGTGTAAGGAATTATTTTTATTTGTTACAGCTCATGATGAGAAGATGGCCATAGGGACCAAAAAAAAAAAATAATCGCACACTTTCTTTGCATGAGAGTCAACCGTGGGTGGCAAATAACCTTGGAACAAACTTAAATTCTAGTCCAGAGCAGAGTTAAAGGCTGGCATCTGTTCAGACACACTATAGTACAGGTCAGAGTCCAATACAGAAAGTAGCTCTTTATAACCAAATGATTTCCCACCCGCAGCTTCTGCCTGACTCTTTTCAAGCAATATATCTGATAGAATAAAATTCTAGTTTGAAAGAAAGGAAGGAAAAGAAGGGAAGGTGGGAGGGAGAGTGGGAGGGACTTGACTTCTAGTAAATTCATAAATCCCTTAGAGCTTATTAAAAGGAGATTTGACTTAACTACCTTTAAAAGATCACAATCTGTATTTTGAGAGTCAGAAGGCCTGTAAGATCAAATGGAGATAAGGGGACTTGGGGGGAGAAAAAGAGATAAGAATATTGTTCTGACCAAAAAAAAAAAAAAAAAAAGATGTCCTTGTTTTAATTCAGCAGTTTTTCAATTCAAGTATTAGCTGAGAATCCAGTGGGGTTGTCGTCTCTTTTACGTTTGTTCATTACATGCAGCACATTGTTCTGGGCACAGTGGGAAATTTAAAAAATGAATGTACCCATCCTGCGTTGAGTAACTCCAGGCTGGAGGCAAGACATACATAAATAATTCCAATGTGAGGCAACCCGGCAGACGCTGGTCACAGAGGTGTGTCTAGACGCTTGGGATTGCAGAAGGCAGGAGACCTTTCCGTTGGGGGTCAAGGTGGTCATGACGAAACCTTGAAAGAAGGGTGAGGAGAAGTGAGAGAACAAGAGTTCCTGGCAGAGGGCACAGCCTGAGCAAAGGCCAGGTACATGGAAACACAGGCTTCCAGCAAAGACCCCCAAAGTGGTTCTGTTTGCCAGGAATACGGGACATGTGAAAAGGAGAAACGCAAAATAAGGCTGGAATGTTTGGTTTGGATGAAAGTAAGAAAGGCCTTAAATGACAGTGGAGTCCGAGCCAAAGGCAGAGCCAATAGGGCCGTGGAGGGCTTTGAGCGAGGAAGGTCAGGATCACGGTCCTGCTTCCAGACCCTTGACCAGGCAGGGATGGACTGGAAGGAAAGGCAGAAAGAGATGCAGGAGGCAGGGAGGCTGATGAGGAGGCACCTGCAAGAATCCAGGGTGGGGAGCTGACTGCTGGCTCTTTGTGAGCAAGTGCTGGGTCTCGGGCACCGAAATCGGCTGAATACGAGGCTTATTCAAAACCCCAACAAATGAGGAAGGTAAAGTGGTCAGCAGGAGACTGGACTGAGGGAGAGTGAGAAGGGTGCAAAGTCACAAGGTGAACAAGGTGAGCGCAGAAGAGGCCATGGGATGGAAGTTGCCCAGGAATTGATCGAGCAGTCTGCAAACACATTAGAAGGTCTGGCAAAGCTGGAGACTGTTGGGAAAGCAGAAAAGGTTACAGATTGACCCTGACAGCATTCACCAGTCTGGAGCAAATTAAAAAGCAAATTGGAACTGGCTTAAATAAAAGGGAGTCCCATCGCTGCCACCTCCAATATCTCCTTGGTCGTGGGGTCTACAGACGGCAGAGCAAGCAGGTACGTCAATCTGCACTTCATCAATATGAATTTTCAATGGCATCATGTTGACAGCAGCAGCTGACACATCACCTCCCTCGGATGAACCATCCCTGAAGCCCTGGGAAGCCTCTTCCTAAAGCCTAGGCAAGGGCAGGACCACCCCCTCAGCGGTAGAGGGTGGGGGACTTTAAAACACACTTTCACGTACATCATCTCACTTTATCCTCATCTTAGATGAGAGACACAAGGCAGGTATTGTTTTCTTCATTGTACAAAGTCCAGAGAAACTGAGGTCTGGACAAGTAAGGTGATTTGGCCAAGACCGTGTAGCTATGTAGTGGTGGGGCTTGATGACTTACATAACCCACTGCTGCCTGAGAAAGGAAGCTGCCCGGGACACCCGGAAGCTGCCCGGGACACCAGGCATCTGCCAGGCCATGTGGACACTCATGCTCCTTCACAGCCATGGTCAGCCCAGGGAGACGTTGGAAGTGGGGCACACTGGCAGGTGAGTAGGGCTGGCTTCAAAGAGAATGTTGAAAATGACGAGGTGAACCGTTTTTCCTTCCTTCTTTCCTTCTCTTCATTCCTCCCCTCCTTCTCTTCCTTTCTTCCACGAGTGCCTGCCAAGGATCATGTGCCAGGCACTGTGCTAGACACTGGTGACCTCCCACCCCTCTGAAGGTCCCTCATCCTCAGGAACCCCAGTTGCCATACCTGCTCACAAGGCCCCACGCTGGCTTCCCAACTGAAATATACCATCCACGTCCCAATCTCTTGAGACCCACAAAAGGTAGGAAACCCAAGTGGAGGCTATGACATCTGAGCTGGGCTGTGAAGTGTGAGTAGGAGATCATCTTTGGACACAAGCAAAGGCTTAGAGATGTCTCAGGGTACGGAATGATCTGGTAACAGGAATTCTATAGAGCGTGAGGGAGGCGGTAGCATAAGGGGTACAGAGGAGTTACTGAAGATGAGGAGAGAGCAGGCCCTTGGAGGCCACCTGAGGAATGGCTTTCACTCTGCGGGCCCTGGAAAGCCATCGGGGGCTTTAGGCAAAGGAGTGGTAAATCATTTCAGCGCTTGGAATGACAACTCAAGTAACTGCAGGGAATAAAGAAGATCTTAGAGGGTCTTTATGCAGATATTCTGGGAAGAGTGGATGAGAACCTGGGCCATGGTGGCATAGTAGGAAAGGTGACACAGAGCCCTTATTAAGGACTTGTACCAAAACAGAAAATATGGGTCTTTGTAGATGATTAGATGGGTGTGGGGTAAGTTGGGAAGAAGAATCAAGGCAGATTCCACAGTGATGTCATTCACTATGGGATAGAAGAAGGGAAGAGAGATGGGAAGGGCTGAAGACAGAGGGAGGGTAAATTCAGTTCAGGGCACGCCGAGTGCGAGGTGCCTGGGGGACACGTCCAGTAGCCCTGTGGAGGGATGCAAAGCCCAGCGTGTAGGGGGAGAACAGCGGAGCGTCAGAGGCTGCACAGCCAGGTGTCAAGTAGGTAGAGGACTGAAGAAAGACTGCCGTATGTGGCAAGTAGGAGGCTGGTCTTGGGCGGCCTTGGCAAGAGCATTTTCAGGAGTAAACGTGGGGTGGAAGGCAGGCTCAGGCGGGTTGAGAGTGGAGGAGGACAAGGGCACAGAGGGACAGGTGCAGGTACAGGGGGCCTCCTGGGTCCTGCTCAGCCCTCATCCCCAGGCAGCTTCTCCCTGTTCAAAGCGTACAGTCATGCCCTTTGAGTTGCCTCTAGAATGAAGGCCACTCAGGACCCCAGCACTCTCTAGACAGCTAACCGGGCATTCAAGGTCAGCCTAACAATCATCAGCTGATGCCCCACTGTGTGTCTCCAATCACAGAAACACATCTGGGATTTCCCAAACAAGCCCTGTATTTTGCCATCTATGCACTTTTGCTATCTCCATTCCTTCTGCCTAGAACACCTTTCCTTTACATTTCCACTTGCAGAAGTCCTGCCTAACCTTCCTGGCCCAAGTGCTACCGTCATCAAGAACCTTCCTCAATCCCCCAATCCAAATGAACTTCCTTGCAAAGCACAAGGCTATGCATACAACATAGTTGTGTGCAACACAACACAACACAACACAACATAGTTGACCTTCTTCTTTGCTATCCACCTGTCCCACTGAAATACCTCCGGGCTGTGCCTCATTCTTCTTTTACGCCAACCGACCAACCTATCACAGTGATGGATCCATCCTGACATCACTGACCCCCCACCTGTGTGTCTGTCACTAGTAAACTATAGGTGGGCAGGCACGTCCAAGATTCTCTTCCCATAAATGAGAATGTGAAATCAAAGTCGAGGCCCTGCAAATGGGCCAGAACTAGGTCATTTGGGGGATGTTCTCTCAGTATCCTCACTCAGGTCCTGCACCTCTTGAGTCATAGCGCGAAGCCTCATCATTCTAGAACTCCTGTCTCCTACCCCAACACAGGTGGTCATGGTCCCTCCCCTTAGGAGCTCACTAATTTGTGTAGGAGTTAAGATCCACACAAAGAGAAGGTCCTTTCCTTTCTCAGGGAGCATGTAAATTCTACATGAGTGGTTTGTAAGCTACACTACATAAGGCAACAGGAGGAAGAGCTCACTTCAAGCTTGGGTGGTCATGGATGATTTTATGAAGGATGTTGGTGTCTATTCCATCTTGAAGGACTGGTGAAGGCTGTGGTCAGGGAAGAAGTGGAAGGCCCACCCAGATGAGGTCAGGATAATAAAGTAGAAGTCAGAATGCGGAACAGATCAGTTTGGCTGGAACAACCAATTTATGAGGGAAAACGAGGCGTAAGGCTAGAAAGATAGGCCAGCTTGGGGCAGGCCTTGAATACCCAGTAATGGGGAGCCACTGAAGGCTTCTGAGTAAGAGGTCCTGGTGAAGTATCTTTTTTAAGGTAGTTTAATAGGCTAGTCATATAGAAGGTATATTGGCTTGAAGAAGATATGATATTTTGAACAAATGTAAGATGTTCATTACAATAAAAATACCATAAGGTAATGGAAACAGAGTAGCCTAGAAGAAGTGAAATGAAGATGAGAAGACTTCAAAATAAAAAATCTGCCAAAGGTTTGTGTTCCTTGGGGACCAGGTGTCCCCTACCACCGGTGCCCTTTTACCTGAAGGACCAGAAAGAGAGGCAGACTCTCAACTAAGCAAAGTCCTCTGCCAGGAGGCACCCAAAGCCCCGCTATGGTTTTATTGGTGGAAAACCAGGCAGTGGGTAAGAAACGTTGCTCACTCTGGTCATTTTCATTCAGGCACTAGCCAAAGTCCTCTTCTTATCTTCAGCCAATGTATTTTATTCAATGTGAAAGTCACTAAATTAATTTTTTTAACATGATAAGAGTAGCAATTGTCAATTTTAGAAGCACATATGCGAATTTCCCTGCACAGGAGAGAACATGAATCCCATTACTTAAAAATAGCAGTTGTGCTCACTTTCCCCCACATGCTAATTTTAATAAACTTACTCTAAAATTAGCCTGCCACTATGAGGATAGCTGCTCATCAAAAATGTTCCCAGGAAGCACTAAGCTTGCCTCGCAAGAGTTCAAGCACTCCTAGGAAACTCTGAACAATGCGGAGCTCTAAGCAGAACTTGTCCTCTTCTCACCAGACTCAGTTACCCCCAACCCTCTGTCAGACCCATCACCACCACTCTCCAGCCACACTTCGAGGGTCATCTTGGACTCATGCTATTGCATCTTCCCGATCCAATTGGCTATGAAATCCTGTATGGGTCTTCCTTTAAAATCTGTCTCATAGCCATCCCTTTTTCTCTCTCTCCACTGATGCCATAACTCCTTATCACTTCATTTATTCAAATATTCAAGCATTCACATATTCTACACTCACTGAGTACCTACAAAGGGCAAGGTACAGTGTGAAGCGTTAAGGTCACAAATTAATAACATGTGGTCCCTACCCTCAAGGAGTTCAAGATCTTTTGGGCCCAGTGGAGACAGAGAGAAGTCAAGGGTTTATCAAAGAACCATATGATAAGTGGTATGACCTAGGTGCAATAGAGGTAATTGGGAATATTGATGGTGACAGAGAAGAGACTAGATTACTGGTAGCTCATCTTCACTTTCCCTGACTCCTGGGAGAGCTACCAAATTTGTCTTTATATTCCCACTGCCTGGCACAGTGCCTTGTGAATGACAAAGGCTCGGTGATTACTGAGTTCAGTGGAAATGAATCTTTCCCAAGTACTTTCATCAACTTACACTCTAGCTAAAAAAACTTTCAGAGGCTATTACCAGCTACATTAGAGTACACCCTTCTGTCTTGCTTTTGAAGTTGTTCACCATCTGGTCTACCCTGGCTATCCAACCGCCATTTCTGCTATACCTCAACCCACTAGTTTCAGGCTTTATCTGGAGCATTTCCTCAAAGGCCAACCACCAGTCCAGTGCTCAGGCCTGCTTCCTGTCACCACCACCACGCTCTTTTCAGCCAAAGCGGAGGGACCCAGTTCTACTTCTTCTAAGAAGCTTTTCCCCACTTCTTCAGCTTCACCAACTGCCTATATATGTATCTAAGATATATTGTTCATTATTTTGCACTATTTTTTTCATTTAGTATTATGAATGTGAATAATGCTTTGAAATATTAAATGGTACTCTATTTACCTTGCCTCAAATTCCTATAACTCCTACCCTGTTACTCTCTACATATCCCTCTCCCTTTTATTTTTTATTTATTTATTTATTTTTAAAATAAATTTATTTATTTTATTTTTGGCTGCATTGGGCCTTCGTTGCTGCGCGCAGGCTTCCTCTAGTTGCAGAGAGCGGGGGCTACCCTTCATTGCGGTGTGCAGACTTCTCATTGCAGTGGCTTCTCTTGTTGCAGAGCACGGGCTCTAGGCACACGGGCTTCAGTAGTTGTGGCACGCAGACTCAGCAGTTGTGGCTCGCGGGCTCTAGAGCACAGGCTCAGTAGTTGTGGTGCACAGGCTTAGTTGCTCCATGGCATGTGGGATCTTCCCGGACCAGGGCTCGAACCTGTGTCCCCTGCATTGGCAGGTGGATTCTTAACCACTGCTCCACCAGGGAAGCCCCTCTCTCTCCCTTTTAAAAGCCAGACATTTTGCCTTCTCCAAGGAAGAGAGTGCTCAGCGGAACACTGGTAGCAAAGTGACTGGCTTTTCAGTTTTGAAGGCCTTGTCCTTCACCAGAAGATACCAGAGCAAAGAAGAGTCTCCCCATAACTCCCTCCCCCATGACTCTCCAAAAGACTAGAAAAGATCTCCAAATTTGAGGAAAAGGCAGACAGCGTGCAAGGAAAGAGAGCCTGGTTATCATTGAATGTCTAAGAATGAACACTTATCAGCCTGGTGTCAGGAGAGTGGAGTAAGGACAGTGGGACTGAGATGTAGCGGCCGTGGCTAGTTTTGACGGAAACCTGATGAGTTGGGGAATCAGGGAGGTAAAGAGTAAAGCTCTCTATAGTGATGACTGTCTTCAATATCCATTCCGCCCCTTTTTAAAGACTTAAGTTTACTGAGGTATAATTTACGTAGAGAAAAAAAATCACCCTTTTGAGGTGTACAGGTCTATGGATTTTAACAAACTTATACAATCATGTAGCCATCAATCAAGGCATAGACTATGTCCATCACTCTAAAAAGCTCCCTCGTGTTCCCCTGCAGTCAATCTGTTCACTCACTCCAGGCTCTGGCAACCACTGATTGGTTTTTCTGTCCTTTCCGTTGTGCCTTCTCAAGAATTTCATATAAGTGGAATCTTACAGTCAGTGCATTTGAGTCTCTGCCTGCTTTCATTTGACATGTTTCTGCATGCATCAGTAGTCTGTTCCATCTTAATGCTAAGCAGGATTCTATGATGTGGATGTAGCAATTTATCCACGTGCCAGTTAGTGGACACTGTTGTGTTTCCAGTTTTCAGCAATTATAAATAAAACTGCTATAAACAGTCACATACAGGATTTTGTGTGGACACGTGTCTTCATTTCTCTTGGGTCAACACCTATGAGTAGGATTGCTGGGCTGTTGGGTTTAGTGTAGGTTTGACTTTATGAGAACTTGTAAAACTGTTTTCAAAAGTGGTTGTACCATTTTTTATTCCTCTAGCAACGTAGGAGACTTCCAGTCACTCTGCATCCTTATCAGCACTTGGTTTTCCCATTTTTTCTTTCTGTGTCTGTTTTTTCCGTTCTAACAGATTCGTTGTGGCATCTTATTGTGGCTTTAACTTACATTTTCCTTATGGCTGACGATGCTGCGTATCTGTTCATGTGCTTATTTACCATCTGAATCTCTTCTTTAGTGCAGTGTCTATTTAACTCTTTTGCCCATTTTAAAAATTAGATTGTTTTCTTACTATTGTGTTATGAGAGTTCTTTGTATATTCTGGATATAAGATATGTGTTCTGCACAAAATTTCTCATCTGTGGCTTGTCTTTTCATTTTTTTTTAACAGAGTATTTCAAAGAGCAGACATTTTTTATTTTGATAAAGTCCAATTTATCCTTTTTTTCCCTTTATAAGTTTGTTTTTCCTGTCCTGTATACCTTTCTAACTTTTTAATAGAACCCTCCCAAATTTAAGTTGGGCATACCCAGCTTAAGATGACATTTCCTAGCCTCCCTTGCAGCTACATGTGGCCATGTGACTACACTCAGACAAATGGGATGCGAGAAGTGATACGTATAGCTCTCTAGTCATCCCTAATTAAAGAAAAGCCCTTTGCCCTGGACTTCCCCTTTCTCTCCTTCCCCTTTCCATGGACTGGGACAAAACACGGCAACAACCTAGCTTCAACTATACAGTTGAGGACCATCCCCTAAGAAACAGTAGAGAAACAAGATGGGAGAAACCTGGGTTCTTAAATGACTCATGGAGCAGGGCTGCTCTCCCAGCCTGGACAACCACACTATGACATGAAAGAGACCTAAATATCTACCTCACTGAAACCACTATATTTTGGGAGTAGGTATCTTTGTTAAGTGGCTTAGACTTTACCCTAAAAAATATACCCTTCTTTCTTAGGAAGTAAAAAATAATCCCCAATTCCCCGGACCCAGCCTCGTGTAGTGTGGTGTGTCTATGCGGAAAATTGCACCATGGTTTCTCAAAGTTTCCCTCAGCTCAGGAGTGATTCAGAGACAGCAGAACGCGACTGAATTCCCCCACCTTGGGCAAGGGAGCAAAGCCCCCCATGCCCAGAGTAGTGAAGTAGCAGTAGATCACCTTGTTCTTCATTCACCCAAAGTAGCATGGGTCTGGTACAGACACCGAAGGGCCAGAAGAGGGGAACAAGGGCAGACACAACAGTGACTGACAGTGACCAATGACCAGATGCTAGACTGAAATGAGGAGAGTGTGGCTAAACAAAACTAGCCCAGACCAGTTGTGTGCCCCCTACCCCATCACCCCTGCCAGTGGCTGAGTACTGCTTACCACCCCTAGAACTCAAATACAAGTTCAGGCAGAGGTGTGATTCCAATCCAGATTACGTTCCCCCCCACCGCCTTACAAGGGGAGTTTGTAATCATAATTAAGGTGTTATAGCAAAATAAAGTTTTCGGTTTGTGAACACCTGAGTTTGTGCCCTGAGCTCCACCCTCACTGTACTAATGTTTGCTGAACATTTACTGCTTGCCAGGAAGACAGCAAAACACGAACGAGCATGATTTCACTGGATCCTCAAATTAGAGCACCTACGAGTAGGTGCTTTACGATCCTGTTTAAAGATGAGAAAAATGAGGCTCGGAGGAGTTGCATGGCACGGTGATTCTCTCAACACCCATTCCCCTTCTTCTGGCAATTGTTCCCACCCCCCTGACCCACTCTCAGTCCATGTGGCCTGGGCAGGGCCCCGTGCACAACTGCAGGCCTGAGACAGGTCGCCGTGCTCCTGAATAACTTCCTCCAGGGCAGGTGGGGGATCTAAGTGGGTGCAAAGGGAGTGATTCCTGGGGTTCTATGGGGTCTCCTGCAAAAGAGTTTCTGTCTTCCCCTCTGGACTTGAGCTTGAGAGGGTGGGAGGCTGAGACTGAAGTCAGGCCCCAAGCAGAGCCTAAGATGGAGAGAAAGCATCTGTTTGAGCACTGAATCCAGCTGTGCCCCACACCACCCCTATCTTGGAATGATTAGTCACGGCAGCTGTGTTAGTTTGCTGGAGGCTGCTGTAACAAACTGCGTAAGCTGGGTGGCTTGAAACAATAGAAATTAATTTCTGATAGTCCTGGAGGTCAGAGGCTCAAAATCAAAGTGTCGATAGGGCCAGGATCCCTAATAAGACTCTAGGGGAAGACCCTTCCTTGCCTCCTCCTAGCTTCTGGTAGCTGCCAGCAATCTTTGGCTTTCCTTGGTTTGTGGTAGCATAACTCCAATCTCTGCCTCTGTCATCACCCGGCCTTCCTTCCTCTGTGTCTTCACATCGTCTTCCCTTTGTGCAGCCAAACTTCCCTCTTCTTATAAGGACACTGGTCATTGGATTAGGAACCCACTCAAATGACCTCATCTTGAGAACATCTGCAAGATTGTTTCCAAATAGGGTCATATTCACAGGTATTGGGGGGAGGACGTTAGGACTTGAATATATCTTTTCGGGGACACAATTCAGCCCACAATATCAGCTGATAAATTCCCTTTGAGCTGAAGCCGCTTGAGTTGGGTTTTGCACCGAGAAAGAAGTACCGCCAAGACTTACTCTCAGTTCTCAGTCAACAAACAAGACCCAAAGCTGCGCCCTTATCCACAGGCTCAGACTGCAAGCCTGTTCAGCTTCCCTCCCCAAATGTCAGCGGCTCTACTTCGGGCAGAGGCCCAGGCTTAACCATCTTCTATATCTGCCTCCTAGTCACTCACTGCATACAGCATGCTCACGGAATACAGGACCGATTGCTATCTAATTAATTCACCAAAATTCAAATAGTGAAACCGAATTAGTCATGGTTTATCACAGGGCAGTAGGCTGAGAGATGACCAGGATTTTTATCTTAGAAATAAAGTTACGGATTGTCTGCACGACTGCGTTTCAAGATTTCCCCCTGATTTGAAAGATCACCTCAGGTGGTGATGAGAAGAATGCTTCCCCCTCCCCAGACATTTAATTTCCAGAATAGAACAGAAGCCACACCCCTTTTACACGCATGGCCGTGTTTACTTCACGACCTGAGAGAAGGCTGTAATTTCAGCTTGTTATGCTAAAAATGTGAAAATAAAACTGATCTCTATAGGATCATTTAAATGAAAACTGCTTCCTAGAGGCAAGCCGAGGAAGCAAACTGATTGAAAGAGAGCACAGGGCTCTGGGCAGGAAGGGCCATGGAGTGTGGGCCCAGGGTGGGAGGTAGAACCGGGGACTTCTGTAGAAACAGACTGGAGCCCATTTGACCCAGGTCACATGGGTGGTGATGCCTTCCCCAGTTCCTTCCACTGGCTTCCAAAGTCACTTTCAAACGCCACTAGCCGCGGACCATTCTCTTCCTTGAATCCTACTTGCCTAGGGCCAACACGATTTCTCCACGCCCACGGAAGCCCAGGCAACTGAACTTGAGCGTGCAGGGGAATCCCCTGGTGAGCTCCCTTTGCAACAAAAGCAGATTTGGGGCTACACCCCCAGGCACTTTCATGAAGTAAGGGAATTCGTTTCCTGTGGTTGCCACAGCAAATCACTACAAACTGGGCGGCTTGTAACACAGACATGTATTCTCTCACAGTTGTGGAGGCCAGAAGTCCAAAATCAAGGTGTCAGCAGGATTGGTTCCTTCCGGAGGCTCTGAGGGAGAATCTATTCCAAGCCTCTCCCAGCTTCTGGTGGCTGCTGGCAGCCCTTGGCATCCCTTGGCTGTCGCTGCCCATCTCCAGTTTCCGCCTCTTCACGTGGACTTCCTCTGTGTGTCTCTGCTTCCCCATAGGCTTCTCCCTTGTATCTCTGTGTCTCAAATCTATCTCTACTTTCTCTTAAGAACACTAATCATTAGATTTAGGGCCCATCCTAAATCCAGGATGATCTCATTTTGAGTTCCTTAGCTTGATTATATCTGCAAAGACCCTGTGTCCAAATAAGGGCTTATTATAGCTACTGGGACGTTAGGACTTAGATGTAGCCATGGGGGGAAGAACACAATTCAGTGCACTACTGTGGATTTGAGGAGAGACCCAGAAACTTGTATTTTTTTCCCCCAAATGCCAAGTGACTCTTTTTACTCTTTGCTCCCAAAATGACTCTGATGATCTGTAAATCGTCCTCTGAGCAACAATGATCCAGTTGCTGAGGATTCAAAGATGAATAAGACATAGACCCCTCCTTTGAGAATCTGCTGTCTAGGGGAAGATACACACAGATGAACTGGTGATTAAGATACAAAGTGTGGGGCTTCCCTGGTGGCACAGTGGTTGAGAGTCCGCCTGCCAATGCAGGGGACACGGGTTCGTGCCCCGGTCCGGGAGGATCCCACATGCTGCGGAGCTGCTGGGCCCGTGAGCTATGGCCACTAAGCCTGCGCGTCGGGAGCCTGTGCTCCGCAACGGGAGAGGCCAAGACAGTGAGCGGCCCGCGTACCGCAAAAAAAAAAAAAGATACAAAGTGCGGCCTAATGATCCCAAGCTCTGGAGTCAGGCACCAGGGTTCAACTTCTGCCCCCTCCAGATGTGAGGCTCTGAGCGAGTTCCTTAGCATGTTTGGGCCACAGTTTCCTTATCTGTAAGATAAGAAATAATTCCTACCTTATACCATTGTGACTATGAGGCTGTGTAAATGTTAAATATGAAGGATGGACTTGGGGAATGGCCGTTAGCTCTTATGAAGGTGGGAAGCGCCTTGCATTCATTTTCACATCCCACAGCCCCGAGCTGTGTGCCCTCTGCGTCCTAAGCTTTAACGAATGTCTGAAGGCAAGACAGCATTACTCTGGAGATACAGAGCTGGGATAGGAAGGACAACTACGGAAAGACCCATATCCGGATCTTGACTTATTCTACAAGCATTTTTTGAGCACCTGCTGTGTATGGAGCTCAGCGTGTGGGCACCTGGGACAAAACCAAATAAAATACACAGCCTAGTGGGGAGACCATTAGACTGCAATACTGTGTGGTCAGGGCAAGACAGAGGCACCCTCGGTCCAGGGACAGCCATGCCAATAAGAACTTCCTTCTTTGGTTTCCCATCCTTCCCAGTCCACCCTTTAGGATTCTCTTAGTGTTTATGGTGTGACTCTCCTTCCACACTATACCATATGCTTCAGGAGTTCTTTGAGGGCAGAAGGGGTCATCTGTCTTCCTGGCCATTGTATCCCAAAATACCGAGCAATGTACCTGACTCCTAATAGGCATTCGACAAGTATTTGCTGGAGTAGTGAACATTCTGCTATTTCAGAGCCCAGCACTGGACTTTCATGAAGAACCACCTCCAGCCTCCTTGACCACTGGGTATGATTCTTGACGAGCCAAGAGAAAAGATCCCCAGAGGATCTGTCCCTTAACATAAAGCCTGACAGAGGAGATGGGGACAGGCTGCATGACAACACATCATAATACTGTCCAGTTATTACATACAGATCAAGAGGGAACAAACTGAACTTGGGGAGAAGCTGTGACAGTCCATTCCCCATTCCCCTTCAGAAATACAACGCTTTGCATACACTGGACATTAAGTACTGTTATCAGACTGACCTGGAGGCCCAGGAAATGGTGAAAGGAGAAAGACGGTACAACGTTTCCCTTCCAGCACCCAACGTGGGAAGGAAGCCAGCAAACCATTACACCCTGCATTGTGCGTATAGAAGTAAGAAAACGGAGGCCCAAGCTGGCCTGGGGGACGGGGATGGTTCTCAGGAGGGAGAGAATGGAGAATTTCCGGGGCGTGGTCGGCACAGCTGGGTAAGTGGCTAACGCCATCACAAATGGTGGTTAAGTCAGGACGAACAATTTACCTGTGAGGGGGAGACACCAGCACTCTCTCTCACCTGGAGAAGTCAGGCAGCCCCTCCCAGGCCAAACCATTCTTAGGGTGGGCTGAAGAGGGAATAGCATAGGAGTCCAAAAGCCGACCCCAGGGGTGTTTCTGACAAAATCGCTGGGCCGGGGAGCGGGGGTGGGGGGGGGAAGGCACGGTATTCTCTGCTTCCACAAATCGAATGACTTCTGCACCAGTGTTTCACTCCTTTGATAAACGGCGCGCCACCTTACACACAGAAGGCCCACGGTAAACGTGTTGACTTAATTGAATAACTGAATGAACGAAGGCTACGGAGGACCCTATGGAACTCCCCTCCCCCACAAAGCTCCGCTGCAGGTGATTCCACCTGGCCCGGCCGTGGCCCCAGAACCCGGATTTCCCCCTGGCACCACCTTTCCGCTTCAGCACTGGGCGTCCAATCGCTTGGCTCCAAAACAGCGGCAACCGAGAAGGCAGGTGGGGCTTGGCTCCCACTCCCGGATCCCCGCTCTCCTCTCGCCAATCCAGTGCCCAGCCCTGCCCGGAGGGAAGGCCCCTCCCCAAAGGCTGGCACCAGCTGGCCTGGAAGAAAGTGGCGCCCGGGCAGACCGCAAAGGGCGGGAGGAACGGCGCACCTGGAGGGGCGCGTGAGAGCAGCCAGCCGAGGCCGCGGGGTGCGCGTCCCCCGCGAGTCCCCGCCCGGCTCGGCCACCCGGGGGGCGCGGGCTCGGGGCTGGGGACCGCTCGGTCCGGCCCATCCCGCCCGGCCGGCGCCTCGGCCTCACCTCGCTCACCAGCCCCTGCCAGTCGCTCTCGGTCCGGTCGCCGTTCATGGCCTCCTCCTCCAGGCACGGGCCGGCCTCATGGACGCCACCCTCCTCCTCTGCGCCCTCCTCCTCCCGCCGCTCCGCCGCCGTCGCCTCCTCCACCCGGGCCCGGCGCGGCCCCGAGAGGGCCCGGCGCCTCCGAGCCGCCGCGCCGCCGCCTCCTGCGGCCGCCCGCGCTGTTGACTCAACGTCAGCCTCCGCGGGAGGAAGGGGAGGAGGAGCCGCGGTCGGTGCCGGGCCGCAGCCGCAGCCGAGCCGGCCTAGGAGAGCGCCACGAAGCCCCCGGACCCCGCGCTCGTGGCGGCCGAGCTGCTGACCGCAGGATTACTGCTCTCCCGGCGGGAGGCGGCTCGGCGTCCCCCACTAGAAGTAAATCCCCAAAGCCAGCCATTCCCTGACCACTATCACGGCTCTCACCATTAGAATGTAAGCCCCACCTGGGCAGAGGGTTGCTTCCCTCTCGGATGAATGTTGGTTACAGGGCCTGGCACACAGTAGGTGCCCTACAAATATTTGCTGAACCTGTGGATGAATGAACCACATGTTCTTACATATTTAACATGGTTTTTTAAGCTACTAATGTTTATTTCTATTTCTTAAATTATCAGCTGTCATAAATAAAAACATTGAAAATAAAACGATAATGAATTCTAAATAGGACCGAAAGCTCTGAGTGTGATGCTTAACATGGGTCAAGAGAGGTGTTGAAGACATATTAGCATCAAACTGAGACTTTCTCCTAAGAGGAAGGGCTGAAAGGGAATTACAGAGGACAGGGGAATCTTCACACATGAGTCAATATTATTCAAGGTGGTTTTCCCCAGCCACCTAAAATCCTGTCCTGAACCACTACCAGTAGTGAGCTTTCCATACTTGCAGAAGCGCTGCCTGTAGAGATGAGCATATAGGTTGAGAAGTTGTGAACCCATTTTAGTTGTGGACACATCGCAACCAACATCTATTTGTTTTAGTCCCTGTTGATCCTGAATCGATCCTGCAGGATGGATGTTACCTCCATTTATGAGAAAAGGTGGAGAAACAGAGACTCAACGAGGACTCCTAGCTCCCAGAGACACTTCCCAGCCTCTTGGAAACCCGAAAATGAAGTATTACCCCTGGGAGGTGGAAATATTGCATTCTATTGTTGGTCTTGTTTTATTGGCTGTTTGCAAAATGGTGTCCATAATTCCCATGTCGCACCCACTGTCTTTGACTCTAGGCTCAGCCATGTGACTTGCTCTGGCTAACGTGATGTTTGCAAGTGTGCTACACAAAGAGGCTTGTAAAATACCTGTGCAGTAGGGCTTATTCTTGCTTATGCTCTTAGGAACCTCTGATCACCACCATAGAAACAAGCCCAGAAGAGCTTGCTGGATGATGAAGGACTCATGGCCAACAACCAGCCAACTGCCACATGTGAGTGAGGCCACTGACCCCCAGCGGCCTGCATTAGTCCAGCTGAGGTCAGCAGAAGAACTACCCAGCTGAGCCTTGCCCAATTTGCCGACCTACAGAGCACGTGCTAAATAAGCTGTTGTCGTTTTAAGCCCCTAAGTTTTGGGGTGGTTTACTATATAACAATAGATAACTGATATAAGAGGTGACACCACTAATGAGGAGCCTGGATGGCCTGAACTCTCTCTGGAAGCCCTGGCATCATGACCTGTTGGGTCCTCATCTAAAGAAGATTCTACAGCAGATTCTGGCAGACCAGGGGCTACAGGAAGGAGCCAGTCTAGTAGGTAGCACTTTTATTCAGTGCCTGTTGTGTACAAATCCTGTACTCATCCTGAACACATTCAATAGCATTGCAGACCACGGTCCCTGTCCTAGAGGATTTGCGAGGCTTACCATTAAAGTTTTGCAAACAAGTGCTCTAGGGAACAAGAGAAAAAGAAGGGGCTAGAATACAGCTAATGCTTCTGGTATTCTGACCAGCTGGGCCACCTAATCCATTCTTTGTAATCCAAGAGGGTGGAAAGAAGGTCACCCCTGAGTTGAATGTCTAGGGTTAACTCAGCACCAAACACTTGTTCCTAACAGCCTGATCGATGTCTCATGCTAAGAAGAAAGGTACTGTCTGCCAATATATTGCCCTCTGGCAAACCATCTGGTTTCATTCCAACCTGTCAATGAGATAGACTTTAGGAAGAGTGGGCATAACTTGGTCCATCTGCCTTCCACTGCCTCGAGGTCCGCGCCTTGCTCTCGGCTGGCATTCGGGTGGGAAAGCAGCCCGCCCCTTCTAGTTACTATGTTTAGCTGAGGCTTTCAGTACTGCTGTGGCTTTGGAGCCTTCACTGGTATTTCAGGCCGCAGGACAATCAGCAAGCTGTTGGGAGCCAAGGGACCTTCAGGAGAGGGATCATGTACCTTTGCGACAACTCTCTGGACGACTTTTTGCGCCTACTGGCTTTCCTTCTCTGAAGTAAGTCAGCCAGTTATTAAGGTGTTTAAAAATAAAACTGGGGAGGAAAATCAAAGAGCGCCAAGGCTCTACCCTCCCCAGTGTGTGGAGAAACTTTCAACTCAGTTGAAACGGCATCTCCAGTTGCCTGGGTTTCCCTTAGAGGTTTCATGCCCCAAGTGCCAGGTCGAACCTGCTTAGCCTGTGAGATGTGATGAAATCACAAACCACGGCAATGTAGCTGTGAACGATTCTTTTTTATCTCTTTTCATTTATGTAGCCTGACATTGAGTAATAATAATAATTAAACGCAGTTTAAGCTTTCAGGCACCTATACCAGAAGGCCTCTAGACACCTCATCAACAGCAGCCCAGGCTGACAGAAACGAAGCTAATACTATTGTGGTTTACATTTTTCAAAGGAAAAAATAAAACTGCTCATCAACTGTCCTCACCTCTGATAAAAGCAGTACATTAAATGTTCCATCCCACAGTCCATTTGCATGGGACCAGTTTAAAACCAGGGACCCTGGTCTTAAATTTGCTACCCTGACACTAACTGTTGAAACATTGTTTTCAGCCTCTATTTTCACATCCCCTTAACTCTCTGACAAATCTCTAGGGACCCAATTTTTCTTATATATATATTCAGAGCCCCAGGGCCAATTCTATCAATATTTATTTATTTATTTGCACGTGTAGTTAGAGGAAAGTGCTTAGGTGCTTTTGAGTGATGCTTTAAACTTTCAAAAGTTTGGGAGGGTTTTAGATATGGAAACTCCAAAATAGCTTAATCTAAGAAATTGAACTAGCAGATACTGATGAAAACAAAACAAAACAAATCTCTGGAGAGACTGGGAAAGAAAGGATGGCTTGAAGTTATTGTTAGAAACATAGCCTCTCCTTACGGGTTCTCTATCGACTTGCAAGATAACTTTGGCTAAGTTTCAGCAGCCTCAGACACACGGGAAAGCCCTAAAGCTTTTGATACAACTTCTCCAGACAGCATTTTCAGTTCAAATTCTGGCCGCCCAAGCCAGAATGTCAGCATTCTCATTAAAGGAAACTGAGCAAATCTCCAGTAGAGATTTTTGGCTCAGCTTTTCTCTGAAATGTACAATTGGGGCAATATTTATGGCCATTCATTTCTCCAGTCACTTTTCTCCTGCCTGAATTAGGAAACCCAGTCTGATGAGCCTGGGAAGAAAATGATTCTTAATGACTGTGGTTTATAGTGGTGTGTGTGTGTGTGTGTGTGTGTGTGTGTGTGTGTGTATGTTTAATTTATATATTAATTAGGTCTATATGAGCCAAGATCCTCAATTCTTTCTCTTGTCAAGGGAGGGCCGTTTTGACACGTCCTGCCAGGAGTCCCTATGACCCGGTTGCTAAATGGCTTCCTTTGTTCGTGACTTTAACCCAGGGCAGGGAACTGCAGGTCCCAGTGTGCACTGCAGTCAGGCCTCCTGCAGAGCCCTGAGACCCGAGGTCCTCTGGGCCACTGGCCTCAATTCTGTAAAAGATAAGCCTCTTCTCTTCCTTTCTTTTCCCCTACCTGGGGATACTCTGCAAAGGGCCTCATCCATCATTTCCCTACCAGGGCCCACAGCCAGACACCAGACAGACAGACAGACGGGATTCTGGCTGGGTTCCTGACTCAGAGCATTCTCTGTCTCTTAGCCCCCTGAACTCCTGGCCCGTCTCTTTGCTGCCACCAAGCCCTCCCAGCCCAGCAGCAAACAATCAGTTGCATGCTGCTCCTCTCCACCCTGCCCCCAGCCCAGCCAGCTGCCAGTCAGCCGGGCAGCAGCGGGTGGAAGGAAGTTCCACTCCCCGCTGAATCTCTTCCGAGGTGCTCAAAATGACCGAGTGGGGCTGATGATGGCCTGTGGACCCACAATTGCCATCCCTGGAAGGGGCGGAGCGTGATTGACTGGAGCGTTGAGGGCAGGAGGCTGGGGACCGGTGGAGGCAGACGGGCAGCTTTTTTCTCTACCTGTGGAAGGGTCCCGACAAGGGGGAGGAAGATGTCAGGAGGAAAGGGCCCTGAGCTGGAGAAGAAAAGGAAGAAAAGGAGAGACAGAGGTAGATGCAGGGCTTGCGCTCCGGATAAGAGGCCAAGAAATCAACTAGAGAAATCAATTAGAGATGATCATACTAAGTGAAGTCAGTCAGAAAGAGAAAGACAAATACCATATGATATCACTTTTATGTGGAATCTGAAATATGGCACAAATGAACCTACCTACCAAGCAGAAAGAGACTCACAGACACAGAGAACAGATTTGTGGTTGCCAAGGGGGGTGGCGGAGGGATGGACTGGAGTTTGGGGTTAGTAGATGCAAACTATTGCATATAGAATGGATAGACAACAAGGTCCTGCTGTATAGCACAGGGAACTATATTCAATGTCCTGGGATGAGCCATAATGGAAAAGAATATAAAAAAGAATGTATATATGTATTAAAAAAAAAACAACCCACAAGAGAAGAGTGGAAAACATTGGACACAGCAGTGGATGGGGGTAAATCCAACCCTGGCCCATGGGGGCAGTGGAGTGAGCTGTAGCCCAAGGAAGCAGTTAAATGGAAAAGAGACAGAGAAAGTGAGTCTGCTCTCAGATTATTCAAATTTGTTGTACTTATTGATAATGTATTTCATTTCTTCTGCATGGGGGGCTATGATTCAGCACAAATTTGATGTAAATTTATGGAAATGGAAATGCAGAGAGCGGCTGCAGGCCCTGCTGCTGGCGGGTTAGCAGCTCGGCCTTCACCCAGGTGGAGGTTACCACTCTCTGGACTTGGGGAGCTGAAAATAGAAACGTCTGACTT
Organism: Aethalodelphis obliquidens; assembly: GCF_003676395.1. Taxonomy (NCBI): domain Eukaryota; kingdom Metazoa; phylum Chordata; class Mammalia; order Artiodactyla; family Delphinidae; genus Aethalodelphis; species Aethalodelphis obliquidens. The sequence goes on along the minus strand of NW_020837950.1, from coordinate 24,726,622 downwards.
GGGGGCCACTGGCCTCTCCTACAGGCCAAGAGAGGGACTGACCCTGTCGCTCTGCAAGGCTTAGTTAAAAAAAAAAAAAAAGGCTAATGACTGTCTAAAATAGTATCACCTACACTGTCTTCTTATCTGATTTTTGTCTTAGGGTCGGGGGAAGAACTTTTACCCAGTAGAGATGAGCAGGCTTATTTCAATGAAAGGGAGGAAAACAAAGAAGAGAATTAACATTATCTAGGACCAACTGTGTGCACAGATCTCGCTAGTGAAGTGACACAAGTGTTTTTCCTCCTGTACTGTGGAAGAATCAGGGGCCTGGGGTTAAAAAAAGAAAAAGAAAAAAAAGAAGGAAAGAAAACAATTTGCTAGAGAGGGTGAAAAGGTGGCATTCCATACAAATGGATGGAGCTGGTCAAATATTTATTGTCCATTAGGCTGTCCTTCGGAACGCTGGATGTTGATTTCTATCTTTCCCCCTCATACCAGGTCATGGCATTTGTCTAATGATGTGCCTCTCCCAGTTGGTAGCAGCCTCTCTGGCTTGGCCGTGACCCTGACAGCCAAGAGAACTTTTCACAGCTTAGGAATAGCTTCTCTGAGCCAGACCTTGCTCTGCAACTTGCAGTTGCAATGAGACAAGAAATTCAAGAGACCAAGATACAAAGCCAGACCAAATGGTTTTAGAGCCCCTTCATTCCCGTTAGAGAGAAAGTTTACTGGCACTGGTTCTTGCTTTCCACCAAAGCAGGGATTCCTTTCAATATCCAAACAGTTGTGAGGTCCCGAGCTGCCGTGCTCAGCTGGTCTGGGGGCAGACAGAGGCGTTTGCCTACAGCCCACAGCCATGGTTTGTGGGTGTATTTGAGCAAATGTTTCCAAGGATGGCAGTGATCTGCTCGCTCGGATTACATCCACGGGGTAGAAACTGTCAGCCCTTGGTGACACTGTTTATAATGCTTTGACCTCATTCAGTCACCAAAGGGCAAATTTCTCTTTGTTCTCTAACAGGAACACAACATGGCAAGTAAACATGATGTCTAAGGAGAGTCTGTCAACAAGGCATTTGCGAGCTTATCATGCCCCTGCTGTTTCACTGAGCAGTTTACCTCTGGGGAGAGAGGCACATATATGCCCCTTATATGCCCACATGTGACACAACGATTGCCGTTTATTAACGCTGTTTGTTCCCACGAGACAGGAAAAATAATCTTAAGGCGACACAAGTGAGCCTGAGGAGGGTCTCCTTTAACATGCAGGGGTGTTTATTCACGTGACAAACATTTCTTGAGCTGGTCCTAAATGCTGAGCTAGTCAGTGGGCGTGACAACGAGGCTAAGACCCACTCCAGCCTCGAGGCTCCTGGTCTAGTAGCTGAGTTCCCCAAGCAGCTGAACACTGCAGAACATGGAGAAGTATTCCAGAATTGGACCCTTCAACTATGATACATCATATAGTCAGCATCTTCAGGGACTGGGAGTGAACCATGAAACCAGGTTCATTTGGTATGCTTATAATGGTTAAAATGACAAGTTTTATATTATATATATTTTACCATAATAAAAAAAAAGTTTAAAAAATACTTGAAAAAATAAAAAACACAAAAAAGAAAAACCAGGTCCATTTGGCAAGCTGGGAGAGGGCAAGAGCAAAGGTGACAAAGACCCAGAAAGCATGAGTTGGTGAGTTTACTCATCAATTTGAAAAAGAAGCAGCAGTGACCCCTTTCCAAGGTTAAGGAAAGTTTTAATTGGACAAAAAATACTTTCAAAAGGGAGCAGTGGGTTGGAGCAGTGACCCTGGGAGCTGGGGTATCTTCATCTCTCTGTGACTTAACTGTACAATGAGCAGATCAGGCCAGATGACCTTGAAGGTCTATGACTCCACGAAATTAAGCCTAATTTTACATTTGGGTGGACTCTGTACAAAAGGGTAGTGAAGGTACTGTTAACATCATCGAAGAAAGATTACAGCACCATAAAGTGTTACAAAGACAAGGAATCTTAGATAGCTGGACCCCTTACTATACAAGAGAAGAAGTAGAGGCCCAGAGTGATAAAACACTGTGCCCAAGGTCACAGAGCTTGTTAGGGACAGAGCTGTGGCCAGAGTCCAGAACTTCCAATTCCCATGCCCTGGCTGCTTCACAATGCCCTGAAGCTTGAGGTTCCTGAAGAGCAGGATTCTGGTTATCTATTACTATGCAACAAACCATAACAGGTGCTTAATAAGTGTGTTTTGAGCTCTATTTAAATACCATTCTTCTCAGTAATAATGTAAACTAGCATTTATTGAGCAATTACCATATTCCAGGCACTTTGCTAAATACTTGACGTGTGTCACCTCGTCTGATCTTCACAAAACTGTATAATTATCTGTAATTATCCCAGGCCTGATATTCAGTAGGTAAAAGCCAGGAAGGCCTTATTAGTTGTCGAAATTGTAAAATACTTCCATATGAGTTGGTAAATAACAGCTGCTCTGTGCCCCTGAAATAAACCACTGACCTTTATACCTCCCCACTGAACACCCCAGACCAAGAGGGACCCAGGTGGGCACAGCCAAGGGGGAACCCCCATCACGTCTGAAGCCCTGTATGCCTCCCCCACCTTGGCTCCCATCCCCGCGTGTCTCCCTGTTCTAAGCTGACCGCATGCTGAAGGGGTAGACAGAGCTTGGTAGTTGTGTTGGTGCCTCAGCAGGTAAGTGCTTGGTGCCCATCCAACCAAGAATCTTCAAGAGTGAATGGATGGATGGATGGATCTTCAAGAACTAATGTGCTGGAGGCCCTGTGGCCACTTATGGGATTGGCAGCCTCTACAGAGTGCTTTATGGGCCGTTAGGTATTTTGAATATCACTCTTGATTACCTGCATTTGATAGAAGAAGAAGCTGAGATTTCTAAAGAGTTTTTAAATGACTTGACCAAAGTCACATAGCTAGTAAGAGGTGGATCCAGGACTAAACTGCCTTCTAGCACCACGTGCTCTGCTATTGTACTAAGCTACTATATTAGTATTTTAGGGCTGCTCTAACAAAGGACCACAGACTGGGTGGCTTTAACAACAGAGCTTTATTGTCTAGCAGAACTGGAGGCTAGAAGTGTGAAATCAAAATCAGCTGTGTTGGTTCCTTCCGAGGACTGTTAGGGAAAGGTCTGTTCCAGGCCTCCCTCCTTGGTTTTAGAGGCCATTCCCTCCCTGTCTCTTCACATCGTCTTCCTTCCACGCCTGTCTGTCTCCGTGTCCAAAATTTTCCTTTTCACAAGGACACCAGTCATATTGGATTAGGAGCCCACCCTACTCCAGTATGACCCTATCTTAACTAATTACAGTTGCAATGACGCTATTTCCAAATAAGGTCACATTCTGAGGTACTGCGGATTAGGACTTCAAACATAGGAATTTGGGGGGAGGAACACAATTTTTTTTTATTGCAACTTCCTCATCTTTGTGTAACAAAGTTTTAATTAGGTGTCTACATAAATTATCCGGAGAAAGTCCATGATGGATAGGTCAACTAGCTCCCCAATTCATGCTTCACCATTGCCAAGGCCCCCTTTACTTCAATCAGAAGTAGTGTGAATTGATACTGACTCAGCGACTTTTGCCCTTCTCCCCATGCAGTCCATATCTTTCCATTATGCCAACCCCTTCTGATGTCCAGTTGCAGGCTCTGAGATGAGGTGTTCTTTGCTCATTTTTATTCTTTTTCACGCTATTTCAATGTCCTGGGGCTCGTGGCTGTTTCTGCAATCACTGCCGGATGCATGAGGTTAGTACTTGTCCCTTCAGCCATTCAGTGAACTCTGCAGCTCGAGAGACCCTGGAACTGCAGTTCATGTACAATGAGCCCCTTCTTAGTCTCAATGAGTTACTGCAAAGGCCTTTCCCAGGAAGTGCTATCTGAAACTCTTTTGTCACTGAGAGCTTTAGTTCTACTGTCTGTATGTGAGAGGGTGGTCTGGTCTGCTTTCGCACATGCCTTTGAAACAGACAGTAACCTTGGTTTCAGATGCAGTGTCCTCGGACTGGGAAACTCATTGGACCAAAAATGTCTACAACTTATTTTTCCCCTTAGATTTTCTTTTTTGTATTGATTTTCCATTTTTAGCACAAGATTGATCACCAGCAAAATACCAATTTACATACAGATTCTGCTAAACTCAGCATCCTATATACTTGGGACTTTTTCATCCATAAACCAATTTTTTAAAGAGAGAGATTCTATTATCAGAAGTATCCCTGACGACAGTCAAGATGGCCCTTAGAGAGCAAACTCGGGAGGCCCATAGCCTGGTAGGAGTGAGCTCAGCTGATTTGTGAGCGTAATTAACCATGAAGCCAAGGTCGTAACTTGATACCCATATGGGCAGTTTCATCTTTTGCTTACTTCTCTGACCACAAGCCTAAACTGCAAAACTTGATCAGCTATCTTACAAGTTCATTCAATAAAATTCAACAAATACTCTTTGAGTACCTACTATGTGCACAGTTTAGAAACTGGGAATAGAGCAAGAAATAAGAAGGACATGAGCCTTGTCCCTATGATGTCTACAATGTCATGGTGAAGCAAATATCAAACAGAGGATTATTTAAGTAGCAAGGTGATAAGTGCTGTGAAAGAAAAATACAGGCATGCTTTGAGAGAACATGATAGGGAATCTAAGTTGAGTGTCATTGAAAGCAAGACCTTGGGGGTGTGTAAAAGTTAGCTAGGCAAGAGGATGTGCCAACCATGCAGAGACAACAACATGAGAACAAAAGAACTTCATGCCGTTGGCTTAACCAAAGAGCAGGGAAGTGAGTGACAGGAGATCTGGCTGGAGGGAGGACCAGAGCCTTAGCCATGTTAAGGAAGTTGGAATTTGTCCCACAAGCACTGGGAGTCCTTGAAGGGTGTATTAGGATTAAAGTGAAGCTTCAGTCACAGAGACCCAAATATATGGTGGGTTGAATAAGAAAGAATTTAATTTCTCCTGCACATGACAGGCTGGCAGGCAGCCCTGCTCCCAAAGCCATTCAGGGTCCTGGGTTCCTTACATGTTATGGTTCTTCCTTCACCTAGGACACCATCCTCAAGTGCAGGTTTGAAGCTGAGTTGCTGGCCTAACTGTGCTCCGGCTTGTGGGAAGGGAAAAAAGTCCAGGGCCTGTGACTTTTTTCTAAGCAAGTGAGAGGGAAGTGGTAGATATCCATTCTACTCATGTTCCCTCAATGAGAACTTAGAATCATGGTCACATACCACTGTAAAGAAGCCTGGGAAATAACAGAGGGGTCTTGTGACCATAAAGAAGAAAACAGATTTGGGGTGAGGGGAACAGCCAGCAACCTGACCCAAAGGCTTTTAAGTGATAAGATCAGATTTTCAAGTTCTTATAACTGAAAAAGGATCTTGCAAGTCATGTAGACCAAATTCTTCATATTACAGATGTGAAAACAAAACGAGATCAGGGCTCTCTTGCAGCAGTCAGTGTTGCTGCAAGACAAACCATCCCAAACTTAGTGATGTAAAACATGTCACTATGTTCACGGATTCCATGTTCGGGGATTCAGAAAGGGCACAGCAGGGCCAGCTTGTTCTCCTCTGTGATGCCTGGGGTCTCAGCTGGAGAGATTCAAAGGCAGAGTGACTCAACAGTGGGTCAGGAATCATCTGAAGGCTCATTCTTTTGCATGCCTGAGTCTTAGTCCTCTAAGACTAAGTCCTCTAGTCTTAGAGACTAAGACTGTTGACCAGAGCGCCTACATGTGATCTCTCTGTGTAGATTTTCTTTATCACAGTGCGGCAGCCTCAGGGTGGAGATTTCTCACATGGGGCTGTGGAGTTGCAAGGATGACTATTCCAGCAAATTTGGTGGAAATACAGTGACCACATCCACTGGCCGCAATGCCCATTGCACATGCAAAATGAATCACCTCTCTCCCAAGATGCACAAAGTCGTATCCCATTATTGCATCAGTTGTATAAGTCCAGAATCTCATCTTAAAAGTCATGAAAAGTCATGTCCAAGTGTGGATGATGCTCCTCAGGTACAGTTTTTAAGTTGATCTCCTTAAGTACCAATCCTCTTAAACTGTACATCTATGAACTAAAGAGATGAGTTGTCTCTCCCACATACAAGCAGCAGACAAGAGTAGGACAGGTGTTGTATAACTGCTGTCAACATTCCCATTCAAAAGTAGGGAAAACAGAAGGCATCAGTGGTCACTGGTCCATAACAATTCTGAAATCTGGGCTCATATCAGGACTTAGCTCTACTCTCTGGGTTTTTCTTCGTGGCTCTTGGTTCTGCCCTCTGAGTTATCTCTCCTTTTCCATAAGGAATGACTTGTGCATGAATTTGAATAGCCTTTCAGCCTGCTTCTTGTCCTTAAAAGATTGGGAGTCAAAAAAACCTCTCTTTATTTTATACTGTCTCTATTCCTTTCAGTCAAAGCTGCATAGTTTAAAAAAAACTTCATGGGTTTTTTGTATCAAATATATAATTTGTATGTGTGTATCAATATGTAATGTACTGCATTAGACAAAACCACATTTACAAATCTCTTTTAGTCAGGCCCTCTCTCTCGGGCCCTTGTGTGGCTATTGTGAGACAATACCCTCAAGATTCTTAGAAGTTATTTTTTAATGAAGAAGTTCTACAAGATACACAGTAAGATCCTTAGAAGGACTTTTATCTTCCTGGAAGAATCTCTGAGGTAGCACCTTAGATCTTTCTGAGATTTAAACAAAGGATCTTACAGCCACATCTTGAATCTATATTGTCCCAGAAGCCACTTCTTACTTTGAGATACTTTCTAGCTGAAGAGACTATTCTGGGACCTCTATATAGTCTCCAAATTACACTTGAAAACTTAAGAATTTATTCTTTAGCCTATCTCACTCCTCTCTCATTTTGTTATCATCAACTAGAAGAAGTCAGGCAGCACCCTCAGTACACTGCCTGGAAGTCAATTTACTAGATATACTTTTTACTTTATACATTATCACAGGGAACAGTTTTGCTGAAATTCTTCCACTACATAACAAGGATCTCCTTTCCTTCAGTTTCTGATAACATGTCCCTCATTTTCCTTTAAACCCTCATCAGTGCTCTCCTTGAGGCCCTTCCAGCTTGCCCTAACTGCCTTCACAAGGGGCTCCTGGGACCCATCTGCCACTGGGTCCCAAAGCTAATGCCACAGATTTTAGTTTTTTGTTACAGTAGCCCCCATTTCCAGATTCCAAATTTTCTGTTTCTATTGATGCCAATTCTATTCCTATTACTTCCAAATTTAGTGGCATAAAATACTATGCCAACAGATAATTTGAGTCAGGAATTCAGAAAGGGCATGGCAGGGATAGCTTGTCTCCTGCATGTCTGGAGCCCTAACTGGAAATACTTGAAGGTTGGGAGTTACTCCATGACTGGGAGTTTGTATCATCTGCAGACTTCTTCAACCATATGTCTGTCACCTGGGCTGGAAGAACTCAAAGACCAGGACTTTTTTTTTTTTTTTTTTTGCGGTACACGGGCCTCTCACTGTTGTGGCCTCTCCCGTTGCGGAGCACAGGCTCCGGACACGCAGGCTCAGCGGCCGTGGCTCACGGGCCCAGCCGCTCCGCGGCATGTGGGATCTTCCCAGACCGGGGCACGAACCCATGTCCCCTGCATCGGCAGGCGGACTCTCAACCACTGCGCCACCAGGGAAGCCCAAAGACCAGGACTTTTAACTGGAGGGCCCACGTGTGGCTACTGCACACTGCTTAGCTCCCTCACAGCATGGCAGCCTCAGGATAGTCAACTTCTTACATGGCAGCCTGGCTCCAGGTACAAATTCTCTGGTGAACAGGCAGGAGCTGCAGTGCCTTTTATGACACAGTTTCACAAGTCATGTATGGGCACTTCTGCCACATTCCATTGGTTATAAGGAAGTCACAGCCCATTTGGTTTCTAAAGGAAGGGACATAGACTCTTCCTCTTGATGGGAGAGTGTCAAGGACACACTGTAAAAGAGTACATGGGATGTGAGATTTTTGAGGCCATCTTTTGAAAATGTAATCTGCCATCCAGAAAGGTCATTCCTGATGCAGCAGAACTGAAACTCGGTTTTTAAGCCCAGACCCCCGTTCTTTTGCTGTACCGTGCTGATGAGTCAATAGCATTATTTGCATGAATGAAGGTCCTTATGTTATTTAAAAGAAAAGTTGAAACATAAGGCAAGACGCCAAATTCAGTTTCAACTGAACATTCTCTATATCACAAATGCAGCATAAATATATGTTTTCCACAGTTCTCACAGAGCAAACAGCTGCATTTATTTGGGTTCAAAAACATGGAAAAATTCCAAACTATAAGCAAAGGGAAGGAACTCGAGAAAACTACTCAAACTTCTATAAGTGTAAATCATCATAAAAGTAGTAGTAAGGTTGATTAAAGCAGGTGCTGAAACCTCCTAGTCTGAAGTGTTCCACTTATAAACAATCCCCTTCCCGTATAATGACGTCATTCTCTAGGTACCGCTTCTATATTTGGCTAAGCAGTCAAATGCCTGTTAAATTTTCTTGACCCAACCTCCCTGCCCGCCTCCCCCAACCTCATCCGTCCCCTGATCTCCAACACACAAGAACTCAGTCTCTCCTCCCTCCACATGCACACACTCACATACACAAACTTTCCTATATCCCCTTGGAGCCCTTTAGTATTCCTTAGATCCATTATAGAAAAGGTACATTTTCCATAGCTAAGACTTGGCTTGGACAAAAGTCAGGGCACATACACCTGTGGACATCCATGAGGTCTATTTTACTCTATGTGAATTTCTTCCTTTTGCCCCATGAATACAGATTTCATCTGGAAGAAGAATGGAACCAAAGATCCTCATAGAACCGCTCACCCCTTTCCCCCCTTGATCATATTCTATCTCTGGTCTGAGAAGCTGAACATGTCAGGAATGCATTCTTGCCTACGACTTATCATTAGCAAGAGAGCTCTTTGTAAGGATGCTGTTACATCTTTATGTCTTTGCACATAAACTTCTCTGCACAGAAGACCTTCTCTGAAAACTCAGTGCCAATTTGATTTGCAGTGAAAATCCCTACAGCTGTGGTAAGAAGGGAAACACCATTCAGTGCTTAATGTGTCTATAGCAACATGCTAGGTGTTTTTCTAGACATATGTGCCTTGGATGGTTTGGTATAAAAGAGATCAAGAGGTGTCCTGTGTGTAGATGGGGCAGATGCCCAGCAAGGAGGAGGTGATGGAAGAGAAGTGGGGAGGGGGCAGAATCAGGGGAGGTGGGCACAGACTGGTTTGGAAGGATGCCTAGGAATTCCAACAGAGTGGATGCTACGTGTAAAGAAAGGAGGCTTTGCCTTGACGTCCTGAATTTCTCTCCCTTTCTTTTTTTTTTTTTTTTTTTTTTTTTGCGGTATGTGGGCCTCTCACTGTTGTGGCCTCTCCCGTTGCGGAGCACAGGCTCTGGATGTGCAGGCTCAGCGGCCATGGCTCACGGGCCCAGCTGCTCCGCGGCATGTGGGATCTTCCCGGACCGGGGCACGAACCCGCGTCCCCTGCATCGGCAGGCGGACTCTCAACCACTGCGCCACCAGGAAAGCCCTCTCCCTTTCTTAATGAACTCCCTGACTCCTTATCACTGCCCGTGTGGGAACCTGACCAGTACTGAGCAACACAGAGCTCTCACCTCAGCTCTCACTGCTCTTATTCTCTTTCTCTGCTCCAATCACCCTTGACCAGGCACGCTCCCACCTCAGCGCCTTGGCATTTTTGTTCCTCCTGCTCTGAATGCTCTTCCAAAACTGTGAGAGAATAAATTGCTGTGGTTTTCAGTCCCCCAGTTAGTGGTACTTTGTTGTGGCAGCCCCAGAAAACTCATACAGATGCGCCATGGTCTTCACAGAATAGAGATGTTTTCCTGTCATTCCCTAATGTGTCTGGGAGCTGAACTGAGTCTAGAAGGCAAGGAAGGCAAAGAACAAGAGGAATAGGTTGCTCTACACATAGCAGCCTGGGCAGCAAACACCCTTTTTTAAAATTGGAATATAGTTGACTTACAATGTTGTGTTAGTTTCAGGTGTACAGCAAAGTGAATCAGTTATACATACACCTATATCCACTTTTTTTTAGATTCTTTTCCCATACAGGCCATTACAGAGTATTGAGTGGAGTTCCCTGTGCTATACAGTAGGTCCTTATTAGTTATCTATTTTATATATAGTAGTGTATATATGTCAATCCCAATCTCCCAATTTATCCCTCCCCCCTCTTCCCCCCTGGTAACCATAGGTTTGTCTTCTACATCTGTAACTCTATTTCAGCAGACACCCTTTTGTTAGGTGACATGTGTGGTCAACGGAAATGATCTTGAATTATTGCTAAGCTTCATCTTCCAGGTAGCTACAGTGTCATGCACTTAGCTGGTCTGCCTGCCTAATTTAAATGAATAAGCACCCTTATTAGCATAGCGCTCTTTGGTGCTTTTTTGAAAGGCTGATGGTGGAGGAAACCAGTCTCAACAGCAGTGGTTTTCAGTCCCATCAGACGTGAAGATGTTTGGTCCCATTCAGACCTGACCTGAGTGTGCCGTTTTGTGACCTCTGTGTTCTCCAAATGGATTGCCAAGCAGCCCTGCTCTGCTGATGCTCAAAAGCAGTCCAGAATCTGCTGCACTTTTTTTCATGTGGGCTCCCAGGGAGCGGAAATCGGCCCGCGGCAGTTCATGAATGATGATCTCAAGGATTCTTCTTAGAGTGAGACGGAAAGATTTCTGGATAGATTAGGAAATTTTACAGAATCTCTTCTCCCTCCTAATCATTAGCCCCACCACTACTATCATTTCCATAATCATCTTTATAATTATTTGAAGTGGAAAGGAAGCAGGGTACCTGCTTAATGAAAAACAAATGGGGAAAAAATAGAAACTGTGAAGATAGGTGCTTGAGTAGCCTCTCTCAGAAATGCACGTGATCGTATGCGATTAGTGAGAATTACAGGGCATTCTTGGACCCCAAGAAACTTTTCCAACTGAAACTTGCTCTCTCGTCTTCTTACACCCTTCAGCGCAGTCAAACTGAATCTCTGACTTCCTACCATAAAGACCCCCTGATCACCTACCTCTGTGACCCTGCTTCTGCTTCGCCTGTAGTATTCCACTCCCATTACAGACTCCTCCATCTGCCTCCTCTTCTGAAAGCCCAAAAGGCCCTGTCTGAACCTCTCTTGGAGCTTTTGTCATTGTATGCCATAGATATTGATAGATAGATAGATGGATACATAGATAGATAGGCAGATAGAGCTAGCTAGCTAGATAGATAGATAGAAGATAGATAGATATAGATATAGTTTTTTCCTTCTACAAGATTATTGACTCCTTGAAAGACATTCGTTGCATTCTTCTCTGCAAAGATTATTAACTCCTTGAAAGACATTCTTTGCATTCTTCTCCCTTGCCCGAGCCATCAAGCGTGTGCTTTGAACAGCGTAGGTGTTCCATAAATGTCTGTTGAAAGAATGAGGAACCAGAAGTTTACTAACTCATTCTTTTAATAGACATAAGTCAAGAGGAAAGGGCTTGGGGGGAGCAATGCCAGCTGTAGCAGAGCCTGCTATTATTCCCCAAACATCTTTCCTCTCCTTCCTGGACACACAGGTCAGTGACATTTACCTGCCTATTTTGCAGTTAGAAGAAACCCGATTACTAAGTTCTGGTCAGTGTAACGTGAGCAGAAATGCTGTGTACCACTTCAAGGCGTGGCCCACTAAACCTCCACGTATGACCCTCCGTTCTCTTTCCCCTTCTGCCAGCTTGATACAGATGAGCACAGTGACCTCGGAAACCAGCTTGTTGATCCCAAAGCCACAATTTAGAAGGAGCCTGGGTTCTTGAATCGTTACGTGGAGAGAAGTCCCCCTACCAGTCAGGAACACCGCTTTGGGATTTTGTGTAAGAAATAAATGTCTACCGTATTTGAGCCATTACTCAGTTTGGGGTTTATTTGTTATAGTAGCTAGGATTACCTTAACCAATATAATAGGTTTTAGTGTTTCTAGAAAAAAAAACATGATTCTTGGTGGTACTTAAGCAACTTGGTTTCCCACTTTGGGCACAAATATGTCCCCTTTTAAGTTTGGTTGTGGAGGGAGGTATTTAAAGACCACTCCATTTCCAGACACGTGCTCACTCAGCAATGCTCCTACCCAATGAAGCGAAGCATGACAGTTTGGGGTCACTCTTCCTAGAAGCTGTCATACTGAGATGTTGTCCCAGTTTGGATAGCAAACGCAAAGAGGGTTCCTTCTACTGTGGACAGGGAGAGTTTATGGAGATGGGTGAGGAATCATGATAAAAAATTTCTGTCTTAGGTCTTCCCTGGTGGTGCAGTGGCTGAGAGTCCGCCTGCCGATGCAGGGGACACGGGTTCGTGCCCCGGTCCGGGAAGATCCCACATGCCGTGGAGCGGCTGGGTCCGTGAGCCATGGCCACTGAGCCTGCGCGTCCGGAGCCTGTGCTCTGCAACGGGAGAGGCTACAACAGTGAGAGACCCGCAAAAAAAAAAAAAAAAAAAAAAAAAAAAAAATCCATCTTAGAGATCATAAGACCCAATTCTTTTTGGTATTGACTTACAGAACAAATGTCTAGTATTTGGGAAAGGGAGGAACCTCTGGCCCAAGCAGGTACCACCTGAAACTATTGGACTTCATGAAAGCCTCTTGCTCTTCAAAGAGCTCTCTCTGCTACTATCTGCCCAATGTAATTATCCCAGGAAACAGACTTCATTGTTCCCTGTTGCCTTATGGATTAAAGTCTGAACTCTTTAGCCTGGAATTTAAGGCCCTCCATGATCTGACCCCAGTTTTTCTTTCCAGTCAAACAAATATTTGTCCAATAAGCTGGACTTTGCCCTGTTTCCATTATTTTTCTTGGGCTCAGCGCCATCATATATGTATGACGTTATGTGTATAAGGTTATATGCATAAGGTTAATAAACATTTATATCTATTATATAAGGATATATATACGTATGTATAAAACCTTAGTCAAGACAGATTAGGTTGCACTAGAGTGACAAGCTAAGCACCAAGTCCCAATGGCTTAGCACATAAAAGGTTTTTATTTTGCTCGTGCTGCACGTCCATTACGGGGGCTGAGTATGAGTGTTTGGGTTGGGGGAGGCATCCCTACTCCCCACCAGCCCTCAGGCACCAGGCAGATGGCCTTTCCACCATTTATAGCTGCAGCGTCTGGGATGGGTGGCCTTCTCTTTCACTGCAGCAGGAGAGGAGGGACCAAATAAGCCCAGCATTTTCACACATATCTCGACTTCTCATGTGACCCTGACCAAAGAGCGGGAAAGTAGGTAAAGCAAATGTAATACTGAGTGAACATTAATGTCTTTGCCATTCTTCCAGGAAGCCTCCCTGGTTCCCTCCATCTGCAAACAACGTCTCCTGCCTCTGAATTCTGAGAGCACTGTACGTGTCCCTTTCTTGTAATAAGTATTTTCTACATTGTATGGATACTCACACACATACCCACATCCATATCTATATCTATATAAAATAGAAATCACGACTACATGTCAGACACTCTCCTCTTGACATTTCTTAACTCATTTAAATCCCCATAATAAACCTATGAGGTAGCTACTCTTACTCTCTCTGATTTACAAGTAAGGAAACTAAAGCACAGAAAGACTAAGTATTCTAACAGAATTCTAGCCCAGCCAGTTTACTTCAACATGTCTACTTTTAGTAGTTCCACTTTCTGCATTGCTGGATTGCTTCTAAGGTTATCAGGAAGCATCTTAGGAGATGCAGTTGTTTCTCCTTAAACAGCTACAGGTTTTCAAGAAGATAGAAGGGGGTCTTTGGGGACATCTAGGGGACAGCAAGACAGAAGGCAGAAGAAGTTAAGGTAAGACACTCAGGAAAGACTCGAGCCACTTTATTTATGTTGTGTTTGATTTTGTGCTTAAGAGATTGTTACATAGCTGCAGGGAGGGTGGCTCCTCAGTCTATGTGGTCCTCATTTGAGCCCCCAAACCCCGTAAATAAATCTGCATCCCCAGAGGGGACTTTCCTTTGCTTAAATGTGGATTCCCGGTAAACTGTAATCCCCTTCCACTGGCTGTGAACTGTCTACAAACTAAATTTAGAAAAATTAAATTACAGCCAAGCAATGTGGCTCCCCAAATGAAATGTACAGGGCAGAGTACCTGAAAACACGGGGGAAAATGTTCATCAGAGGGAAGTGGCAGGGACCCTCGATCAATCTCACACGTCTACAATCAGAAAGGCAAAGATCTTGTTCATTTAGAAAGAAATAGGGTTGTGCGAACCAATTTAGAAGCATCAGAGCAATGAGCTGGGAGAAGAGCCTCATTCTAATTATGACTCTGTGTTCCAACCAGGCATGAAAGAAATCACAGTAAAACCTATTCCAGAGGAAGGCATTCCCCAATGAGACAGCGTACGATGTCATGCCCGGTGAGGGCCGGTGAGTCAGGGAGGAAAATCGCTAGAAAAGGATCTTCAGTGACTAACAGAGAGGGACTGTTCTCATGTTTTGATGGAAAAATTGGTGGGATCTCAGGAATTAGTAAGGAACTATCAGCCCCTGCTCGGATATTTTATCCTGTAAGTGGGGACTTGTATGTATTTAAATGGGAGGGGTTGGTGGCACCAGAAGTCTATCCTGGGAAAATAGGGGACTAAGTGGTACTTTGTCATTAAACCACCCACGGGTTTGTTCTGCACTATCCAGTGAATGGTATTAATGCCCAAGTCATCTTCAAATGCACTGCAGACTATTTAATGTCTCTTCTGGACTAAAAAAAATTCCTGATATTTTAATAGTAACCTGATAGAGATCTCTGGTTTAAAAGGCAAATGTCATTGGCTGTAGGGATTTAAAAGAAAATGTTTCCATGAAGATGGATATAATTTTGGGGGAAAAGGAAGGCTGATGTATCAGCGTTCTGTGTCCATCTCAGGCTGTCAATAACCAGTGTTGTGGTTGGACCAGCCCTTGTGGTTCTTATTATAATTGCAAGATGCTCTTCAGCAATAACCATCAGGAAACTGAAAAAATAAAGATTTATTACTTACAGGACCTAGGAAGTATACAGTACAGCTGGGGCCACACAGTGAGGTCTGGGGTAAAGAGAGAAAGAGAGAGAGAGAGAAAGCGAGCGTTGGCCTGGGGTTCTGACTCTTTACTGGGGTCAACGGTGGTGGCCTAGGGTTTTGAAGACTCACTCTTTATTGGTGAATCTAAAACATAAGCATGGGAATTTAGAGCATGGGAAGAGAAGAAAAACAAGCGGCCCAAATGGTCAGTTATGAAAACCAGTCAAGATCTCTAAAGCAAAGGAACCTCAGTGGGGGGAGGTGGCCTACCTCTCTATCAAGTCCATGGCTGGCAATGTGTTATTGGAGGTCACGTCTTAGAAGTGGTCACCTCTTTGAAGTGGATGCCTCGGCAGTCAAAGCTTAAGTCAGGCAGTCGCAATACAAAAAAGAAAAAAAAAACCACCAGCTGTCAGGGTTATCACTACAGTCAGGTTCTTGGTATATTCATTTATTCAACAAATATTTGTTGAGTCCTGAAATAGACCAGGGATTGTTCCAAGCACCGGGAATACTGTGGTGAACAAAAAAACACAAAGCCCTTTTCCTCATAGAGTTTATATTCTGAGGGAGAGCCTGATAATAAACAACAGACAGATAAAGTAATAATTGTGTAATTTCTTACTGAAATAATTGCTATGAAGAAGACAAGCAGTGCAGTGTCTCAGTCTGTTCAGGCTACTATAACAAAATACATAAACATATGGTATAACAAAATACTGTAGACTGTGCAGCTTATAAATAACACAGTTTATTTCTCATAGTTCTGGAGGTTGGGAAGTCCAAGATCAAGGTGCTGGCAGATTTAGTGTCTGGTGAGAGCCCACTTCCTGGTCCATAGATGGCCATCTTCTCCCTGTGTCCTTATATGGTGGAAAGGGAACAAAAGAACTCTCTGGGGTCTCTTTTATAAGAGCTCTAATCCCATTCATGAGAACTCTGCCCTCATGACCTAATCACCTTCCAAAAGCCCCACCTCCTAATACCATCACACTGGGGAAGAGGTTTCAACATATGAATTTGGGGAGGACAAACTCAATCTATCACAGAGTGAGGAATTAGAAAGTGTTTCAGTTATCTATCGCTTTGGAACAAAATATCCCAATATTTACTGGCTTTAAACAATGACTTATTATGTTTCATGGTTCTGTGGGTCAGAAATTTGGGAAGGGCTCAGGTGGCTGGTTTTTCTGCTCCACGTAGCATCAGCTGGAGTCAATCACTTGGTCATATTCAGCTGGCAGTGGACTAGGCTGAAAGGTCCAAGAATGTATTCCTACATTTGTTGCCTAGATGCTCCTCTATGTGTGCTGTCTCTCTACACGGTATTCAGGAGGCCAATTTGATCTTCTTTACAGCATGGCAGCTTGTTTTTTCCTCTGAGAAAACAAAAGTGGAAGCTTCCAGGTCTCTTAAAGGCTAGTCCTGGAACGGGCACTCTGCCACCTTTTCTGTGTTTCATTGGTCAAAGCAAGTCACAAGACCAGCCCAGACTCAAGGGTAGACTTTACCTTCTGATGGGCAGGGTCTATGGCAGCCATCGCTGGAAACTGCCTAGTACCGAAATTGACTGGAGTTGGGGGACCAGGCTGTTTTAGTTAAAATGATCTTAGGAAACGACATTTGAACGAAGACCTGAATGAAGAGAGAGGCTGAGCCATGGCAAAGAAGGGGGCGGGGTGGTGTGCTCTAGACAGAGGGAACCATGAGGACAAAGGCCTTTGGATGGGATACACTCAATGTGTTTGGGAATTAATAAAAAGGTCAAAGAGGTCAAAGATGCAGGGAAAGTAGCTAAAGAAGACTGAGCAATAGGTTAAGTAGGCAATTGAAGGAGACAGAGATGCAGTCAGATTACCAGGGGCTTTGAAGGTCATGGCTGGGTCTTTATATTTTGTTCCAAATATAATGAGAAGTTCTCATAGAAGAGTAACATGAAATGGTGTATGTATTAGAAGGATCACACCGGCTGCTGTGTGGAAAATGGGCTAGAGGAAAGGAGTAGAGGTGGAAGGAGGGAGACCAGCAGGGAGCCTTCCTCAGTCATCCAGGAGAGATGATGGTGGCTGAGAGTAGAGTAGAAGTGATGGAGGTGTCAGATTCTGGGTATGTTTTCAAGTTAGGCCCATCAAGGCTTGTGACAGATTGGATATAGAACCGAGACAAAGGGCAGAATTAAGGTTGATTTCAAAATTTTTGACCTGAATAGCTGTGTTAATCATGGCGCCATTTACTGGAATAGAAAAGACATAAGAGGAGCAGGTTTGGGGTAAGGGGTAGTAAGCATAAAGAGTTCTGTTTTAGACATTTTAAGTTCAAGGTGATTATTAGAAATCAAAATATAGATTTTAGTTAAGTAGTGGACACATGACTCTAGAATTCAGAGGACAGGGGGAACTGAAGACATAGATCTGGGAGTCATCAATGTACACCTGGCACTTAAAGCCATAAAATTGAATGGGACCTGGGATTCTCAACCTTCAGAGGTCAGGAAGCGGGGGAGGGGAGGGCCATCAAAGAAACAGAAAAGAGGTGACCAGTGAAGGAGAAGGAACAAGAAAGAGAGTGATGCCCAGGGGCCAGGGAAAGAGGGTGTTTCGAGAATAAGGCAGTGCTCACCCAAGTTGTTGATGATGGTCAAGTAAGATGAGAACTGAGATTCACTTATTGGCTTTGGCCAGTGCAGAACTCTTGAGTAACCTTGACAAGAGCAAGTTCAGTGGAGTAGTGGGGAAAGAACTGACGAGAAAGTAGAGGCAGCTAATATAGACAACCTTTTCAAAGACTTTTGCTTAAAAGGGCAGGAGAGAAATGGGTCAGTAGGGGGTGTGGATGAGCAAGGTTTTAATTTTTTTTAAGATGGGCAATATTAGAGCATGTTTTTACACTGATGGGAATGTACATCATTGATGGGGAGAAATTTATATTGCAGGGAAAGGAGAAGATACTTGCAGAAACCAAATCTTTGAATAGGTAAGAGGTATGGGATCCAGTGCCCAAGAGGAAGGTTTGGCTAGAAACAGAAGAGTAGGCAGATGCAGACGCAGATGCAAATGGCTTGGTTGAGATAGTGGTTAAATTACAAGACAGTTCTTCTCTAGCTGATTTGGTTTCTCAGTGAAAGGAGAAAGAAGGCCATCAACTAAGGGTTAGGTAGAGATGTTACAGATTCATGGAGAGAGGAAAATGCCTTAAAAGTAGAGTGAAAGAATTTATTGATTGGAGAATGGGATAGGATTCTGGGCCCATATGAGGTATGTGGTCATAAATTAAAAAAATACGGTTGTGTATTTTTCTCTAGCTACCTGTACCTGCTAAGGTGCATATATGAAGTAAATGGAGAATTGGGTTAATTCAGGGGGTTGCTTTTTGCCACATGAGTAAAAGGGAGGGAATAAGATGCTTTTTTTTTTTTTCCAAAAATGACTGAGAGTTTAAAAAATTTATTCAACATGCACGTATATAGTAACTCCTATGTGCCAGACACTATTCTAAGTGCTAAACTGTAACCCATTTGATCTTTATAACAACCCTATGACAAAGATACTATTATTTCTCCCCATTTTATAGATGATGAACTGAGGCACAGAGGATTAAGGAACTTGTCTAAGGGCATACAGCTGGTAAGTGACAGGGCCAGGATTTGAACTTGGCAGTCTGCCCCTGAGCCTGTGCTGCTCACCACTGTGATGTTTCTCTAGAGGAATTGTACAAGAGAGGGGCAATAGGGACGGGTCAGGAAGGAAGCAGAGACACAAGGCAAGAGATGGGCACTGAAGAGTTTGTAGGGCCAATGGAAATGAAGGTTTTGGTTGGAGTGAGGATGATAGAGGGTGAGCTGGAAAGATGGAAGGAGGTAATCAGAGAGTGGGCATTGGAGATTTAGAGATAGAGATTCTTGAAATAGAGATTTTGGAGGTAGAGTTATTGATCATGTCAAGATCTGCAACATGATTCTGGGAATGGGTAGCTGAGATGGGATGAGAAAAAAGATGACTGGAAGATAGAACTGAGAGGCCAGAGTGTTGGGTGAGCTATCTACATTAGTACCAAAGCCTCTGAGAATGCTGACAAGTAGTGGTAGAGAGAAAATACAAGGAACCAAGCTAGTTGAACTCTTCACTGCATGAGAAGGTATGCCTTGGAGGCTGGTAGAAAGTGCAATAGCAAAGTAGTGGGTAGATGTGCTTCCAGTGAGTAAAAAGCTTTTCAGGAGAGGGAGGCAAGGTAGGATGGGAAGTAGTAGTCTAGAAGGAGAAGTGAGGAGATACCCCATGCCTCCAGAAGAAAGCCAGTGGTTACGGCAGAGGGCTTCAGGGAAACCACATTCTCTGGGAAAGGCAGCCTTTCATAAGGGAAGAGGTTAAGGATAGTGGGGTTTTGCTGCTGATCACGCGTGAGTTTGAGAGGCATGCTGGGAGAACCTGGAGGTTGGGAAAGGTTGGCAGCTTGAGTCACATCAGGAAATACCCAGAGCTGTATGGGAATTAGATCATTGAGGGATGGCCTGGGAGGCTGGAACTCTTTTGCGGTGTCTGAGGTAATGAGATGGGTCCTGGTGGTCTCCTGGGGGGTAAAGGATAATCAGATTTAATTTCAGGCTCTTTCTGGGGCTTGGTCTCTGAGGCCATTTTTGGTGTGGGGTGGGCAGTGCTCATAGCAGAGGAGTGCTGAGTCTCAACAAGGGCACAGGTGGACTCTTTTCAGTCCCATTATCGTGGTGCCAAAGCCGAGGGGAGGAGCCTTAGAAGGCCAGAAGAAACAGACCTTGACTAAATAAAGCAAAGGTGAACTTACTGGAGGGATATCAAGAGACCCTCAGAACTGACAAAAATCTAGAGAGCCTGGCTGGGAGATGGGCAGGAATAAATAGAAGCCTGGATTGATGGACATGGGGTGCTGTGGTATCAGTTTTGTAGCAGGAACACTCTAATGGACACATCATGGTTGCCATGAATGTTCTCTCAGCATCATTCATGTATAAAGGCGCTCAAGACTCAAAGCTCTGGGAGAGTAACCTATTGATCAAATTTAGATCAGAGGCTCTATTGGTCTGGATCGACTAGGCCATGCTACGATAACATATCAAAACCCCATATCTCAGGGGCTTAACTAACAATGACTTATTTCTTTTTCAGTCTTTGGAAGTAAGCGGGAAGCTCTGCTCTATTTGGTCATCAGAGATTCAGGCTGATAGGGGTTGTACTGGTCACACTGCCTCAATATATGTCTTCAGAGCTTGCTGCAGAAGAGGAAGGAAAAAGCTGGAGGGGCACACACTGGCTTCTCAACGCTCTAGCCTGGAAATGACACACATCCCTTCTGCTCACACCTTTTGGCCAGAATTAGTCATGTGACTCTGCTTAACTGGAAGGGGGCAGGGACATCTGGAGGCACACCTGGCATTCAGCGCGTAGTAAATGTCCCTGCCGACAGGCTGTTCCGGAGCAGGAAGGAGGAGGTTAGCACTACAGCCAAGGTCTTCAAACCCCAAATTCACACTCTTTCCTAAATACTACACTGCCTCCTTAAGGATTATAGGTCTGTGTGTGGGTGGGGTTAGGGGACGTGATGTGTAAAGGGGGGTATTTTTACATTTTTGTATGTACCTTCTTATTCCTTTCCAAAAATACTTAACACAGTGTTGGAGCACAGAGAATATGCTTGAAATTTCTTTTTGACTGATAGATTGACTGATAAGTAGCATAAAAGTTTAATCACAGGGAAATAGCCAAGACCTCCACATCACATAAATTCAATTCAGCCAACCCCTGAGAATGAGTCTATACCACACATCAATTACTGGCATTAAAGAGAAACGATAGAGAGCCCTAATCAGAGGAATAAGAGTTCAGAAATCTTAAGAGAGAATATTATTTCTTTTTCTTTTGGTTATTAAGAAAAGCCTTCATTTCTTTGGAAGAAAGAAGCAACATTAAGGACTAAAAATATAGTTTCAACAAATGAAATCGGTTGCCAAGGTCAAAGGACCATCCTTTGACTTTAATAAACAAATTTTTGAGAGCTTTTATGTGATGACTTTCGTTTTCTGCCATATATGACTTGAGTGGATGATGATAATGATGGCTATGAAGGCGGTTATTTTTGGTAAGTGTAAATACACAGTAGCTTACAACCATTGGCAATGTTGTCAGAGTTCAAGTGCAGGTCTACTCGTGACTCAAAGTCAAGCCCCACATTCCTACTCCCCTGCTACCCTACTACCTCATTCTCTTTCCCATCAGACGCTCCCTTCTCCTTAAAATGATAAATTTCCATGTGTTTTCTGTGTGGATGAATGCTGAATTTGGGAGATGCATGTGCAGCTCCTTCCAGGACAATGGTCCTTACACTTTTAGAGGGCTCTTCTAATCCCCTGGAGGTCTTGTTTAAACACAGATTCCTGGGCTCCACTCAGAAAGTTGATGACTCAGTAGGTCTAGAGTGGGGCCTGAGAATTTGCATTTCTGAGAATTTGCACTTCCCAGATCTTCAGAGTTGAAGAGTGTGTCCAATCACCGCCCCCACTCCCAACTCATAGCCACCCAGAATTTCAGAAAGTGACCTTATTTGGAAGTAGGGTCTTTGCAAGTGTAATAATTAGTTATAATGATGTCCTACTAGATTAGGCTGGGACCTAAATCCAATATGACTGGTGTCCTTGTAAAAGGAGAAGGGACACAGAGACACACAGGGAGAAAGCCATGTGATGGTGAAGGCAGAGATCGAAGTGATATCTGCAAGCCAAGGAACACCAAGGACAGCCAGCAACCACCAGAAACTAGGAAGAGACACGGAAGGATTTTTTCCTTAGAGGCTTCAGAGGGGACATGGTTCTGCCGAAACCTTGATTTCAGACTTGAGCTTCCAGAACCGTAAGAGAATAACCCTCTGTTCTTTAAGCCACCTCAGTTTGTGGTAATTTGTTACAGCAGCCCTGGGAAACTGACACACCAAGTAGTGCTGATGCTGTTGGTCTGGGGATCACAACTTGAGAATTATTGTTCTAGGCAAAAACGAAGGAAGGCCAAGTCCCCTTCCAAAGGAAAGTATAGAAGAATTTGAATGATAAAATATTTTTGAGAAAAGGGAAGTTCTAACCTGTTTTCTTTTGGGTTCTGTGCTGTTTTGGGGTTGCCCCAAAACACCTTACATTTCTTTTGCGGAACTGTCACTGAAAAGGTCATTCTAGGAGGCTTTACTCTGAAGCTGGGTCCTTTTTGTCCCTGACCTAATACAGTTAGAGCTTGGCACATGATCTGTGCTTGGCCAATCACACTCTTTTCTTGGACTTTGGATTGTAAACAAGAGATGCAGGCACAATCATACAGCATTAGTTCCCAGCCCAGTGACCAGGCAGCTCTATGAGATGGTGTCATGGTTTTGTTGCCTGGTTCTCCAGATGAATCCTGCCCATTTTTAGGCTAGTTCTCCAGCCTCCTGGAGATTCTGTGAGTCCCCAGTATCCTTCCAGTAAATCCCTTTCAGTTAAATTACCAAGTCAGTTTCTGTTGCTTGCAACCAAAGAACCTAAACTAATACAGAGTATCTGTTGTCTTCATATGTGCCCTTGAAGGTTCTACATTAGCTGAGTTGAAGAGAAATGAGGACTTGATTTTTTACTTCAAATTTCCTATCATTCAAACGTAACACTTTTTCAATTAAAAAATCTTGGGGTTGGGGCTTCCCTGGTGGCACAGTGGTTGAGAGTCCGCCTGCCTATGCAGGGGACACGGGTTCGTGCCCCGGTCCGTGAAGATCCCACATGCTGTGGAGCGACTGGGCCCATGAGCCATGGCCGCTGAGCCTGCGCGTCCAGAGCCTGTGCTCTGCAACGGGAGAGGCCGCG
>NW_020837950.1:24460112-24703553 GCF_003676395.1 Aethalodelphis obliquidens | reverse complement strand
AAAAAAAAAAAAAAAAAAAAAAAAAAAAAAAAAAATCTTGGGGTTTTCCCCCCTAATTATAAAAGTAATGCAAATGTTGCAACATTTCTGAAGTTTTTTTCTTTTCTTTTTTTTTAAGTCTTTTTGCTTGACTTTCCATTGGTTAAAATGCCATTGTATATTTCATTATATAGATAACGAGAGGATAAAATCTCAGTTAACTAAAACGATTTCCCTTAAGGAAGGAAAATGTATATCAAACGGCTGTCTAAAAAGACCACAGTCCTGGTGAACATGTGGCCACTCTATCCTGGTAACGGGTGAGAGTTTTCTCTCTGCCACCTTTTTGGGCAAGTTAATATTAACTCCAACTTCATTATCAGCCTTAAGATTTGCCTTTAAAATCTCATTTATGTTAACTCCAGATACATTCTCAGAGTTTGACTTGATTTTTAACAGACAATTATTTGTAGTGCCTATGTACTCCACGTACCCACAGCTTTTCCTCCCTGAACTGTGAATCATTTCCTCTTTGTGATGCCACCTGCTTCCTCCACCTAAGCTACTTTGTCAATAGCTTCCTCTCTGACCTGGAATTCAGGTTCCTGAGAAGGACAATAATATATATATTCACAAGCATTGGATACATTATGCCAACTTCCCCCCTATATCAATGCACTAATGCATTAAAATAATCCCAGCTGCGTTTCCGTATCTGCTCTTTGCTTCCCAAATGCCTCCCTCCTGCCCTGCACTACATCACAGGCGTTCAAATCAAACTGGACACCAATGAGCCCTCCCCAGGTCTGTCCTTTCCTCCCAAGAAATACAAGCCAAGCTTTCCTGAATCTCCCCAGCAACTTTTCTACATCATAGGAAATCTTCAAAATTTGCCACCATCCGTCTCACGGGTTTCATATAAAAATACAAAATGCTACCTTTTAAAAATTAAAAAGCCAGTAAAGTGCCTCCCAAGGTTCAATTCTGAGTTTAGAAAATTCATTATAATGAAAAGAGAAGGCGCGGCGGATGGATTTTTTTTTCTTTATTGCTGGTAGTTAGCGGCATTGATAGATCATGGCAGAATCATCTGCAATATGGCCAAATCATTTCACTGGAGAGGATTTTATGTAGCTATAGCTAAAATTCAATGAACTGATTCAGAAGACTCAGTATAAAATATAACAGTGACTTCGAGTGCCAAATCAATTTGGGGGTTTGAGGGGACGGGAGAGCTGTTCGTTCCCTGCCCCTTCATGGATGTGACTTTAACTGGAACTGTGAATTCAGAGGCATCAGAGTGGCGAGGCAGTGAGTTACAGCTGGTGATTTAGAGACCTATCGCGAAAAATCAGCAAGTGGTTGCGAACACCAATGCTTAGAGGAGCACGTGACTCTGAAGTATGTCCCCAAGGAAAAGCTAGAAGGATATTCTTTTTTTTTTTTTTTTTTTTGCGATACGCGGGCCTCTCACTGCTGCGGCCGCTCCCTCTGCGGAGCACAGGCACCGGACGCGCAGGCCCAGCGGCCATGGATCACGGGCCCAGTCGCTCCGCAGCACGTGGGATCCTCCCGCACCGGGGCACGAACCCGCACCCCCAGCATCGGCAGGCGGACCCCCAACCACTGCGCCACCAGGGAAGCCCTAGAAGGATATTTTGAAGACAAATTAGGAATTTGCAATCAGGTGGCTAGGGTTCTAGGTTTGCAATGTGGATCAATTCAAGACCTGATTTTCTACCTCAGTTTCCTTACTTGTGAAATAGGGGGACGGATCAGAGTAAGGGATTTCAAAGTTTTGTTTTGTCTTTTTGATAGTAGGAGGATTTTTATCAATGAATTCACCTTACGGGGATGAATGTTTGATTTGCTTCTCCAGATCCGTACTCCAGCTGCTATAGACTGAGCACTTGTGATCCCCCAAGATTCATGTGTTGAGATCCAATCCCCAATGTGATGGTGTTTGGAGGTGGGGCCTTTGTGAGCTGATTAGGTCATTAGGAACCTTCATGAATGGGATTAATGTCCTTATAAAAAGAGGGGGAGACACAGGATTTCTGTCTCTGTTCTCCACCACCTTGGGGACATAAGGAGAGGTAGCCATCTGCAAGCCAGGAAGAGGGCTCTCACCAGACACCGACGTAATCAAAATCTGCTGAGCTCCTATATTCATTTATTCACGTATTCAGCTATCGTCAATAGGACACCTCAGTGAGGCAGATTTTGTGCTAGGTTCTGAGGTTAAGAGAGAAACAGGGCGTGATGCCTGGTCTCAAGGGCTCACACACATTCTGAAAACACACGAGGCGAATATTGAAGATTCAGGTTCTCATCCCTGTCTGCACTGAGGTTGAGAAAGTCCCCCGAGGTCAAAGGGAGGCCCCACCTCCAAGCAAGAAGAGTCAATCCTGCTGTTAGGACCCAAATCCTTCTGAGAGAAGAGGGCAGAGGCAGAAGGATGAGACAGATGAGCTTTTCTCCTCAAGAAGCTATCAGAGATTCAAGCACGGACTCCCCGGGGCTCTTGGCTTAGATGGAAGGTTGCTTCAGAAACCTGCAGGACCACAGAGGGAGTGGCAGAGGTGATTGTGAACAGAATGATGGGCTGCAGAGTCCGTGGGCTGTGCTGAGGACCAGAGAGCCAGGTTCATGCGAGTGGTGCGTGGCTGAAGGCACCGTGCGTATGTCAGGGCCATTCCTCTGCCGTGGTTCCTCCTCACCTGGCAAAGTGAAGAGGGAGAGCGTTCATCTTGCTGGGAAGAGGCAGGACTGGTCCTCACCTCCCTCCGTCGCACGAGGGGGCGGAGGGAAGATGCGGGAGCGCCTCCCTCCATTACATCCAACAGCACAGTTGGTGAGCACGAGGTCCAGAGCTAAACTGCCTGGCTCCCAAGCCAGTCTTTGCCTCTTGCGGACAAGCCATTTATTGTCTTCAGTCTCCTCACATGTAAAGGTGAATTCTAGCCATCCCTCAGAAGCGGGCTGTGAAGATTTAATTAATTAATATACACAAGCACTCAGTGCCCACACCGTGTAAGCGCTATACAAATATTAATTATTGTTACTCCACGCCACTTGACTATTTTCATTTATTGATTGCCAAGTCCTAAAAATGCTTCAAGATGGTCCCCGAGTCAAGTGGACTTGGAGGTGGAAATTTGGCCCATAAGCTTGAGCACAGGGTTGGAAGGGAAAGTGGAGCTTCCCAGTCTAAGACAAAGATTGGAATCTCAGCTCTGCCGCAAGCCAGCTCTGTGATCTTGGCAAGAGCTCACGCTCTCAGGTCCTTAGTTTTCTCATCTATAAAATGGGCATACTGATAGTGTTCCCCTCTGAGGGTTGTGGTGAGGCTTGATGCAAATCGTTCCTTTATTTTTCATTTGCTCATTCATTTATTCAATAAACAGATTTTTTTCCCCCACCAAACTAGATGTGTTTATTAAGGTAACAAACTTGTTTCTGAATTTGGGGTGGGTCTAAGGCACACATAATGATCCTTCAGAGCCTCTGAAGAGCAGGGCCAGATGAAAGTTGCCACAAGGAGTTGACAGAATTCTCACTTCTTAGTTAGATGCTCCCTGTGTTTCTCACATCCAGCCTTCAAGGACTCAGATTCCCTGGACACCTCACCTCAGCAGCAACTGTGTTCCCTCAGAAACCCCTTCTGGAGAAAAAGCAGCTGTTCCCATGCTGGGGAGGAGGGGGAGAGATGGGCAGGAATGTGCAGGAAATTGTTGCCCACAGTGGATGATTTCCCCATGTGTGGGTACCACTTGTGCCTGGGCGGTGACCAGGACGGCAGATGGCGAGTGACAGATGAGACTCATGCTTCATCATTTGCATATGACCCCTACTCCAGATCTGCCTGTCCCCAAGGAGGTCTCAGGGCAAGTTGCCCCCAACGTTTCCATTCAGAATGATGCATCCCCACTCATTTGGGGAAGCTTTTAAACTTCAGGGTGGACAGCGTGGCCCGTGGGAATGTGCTTTCATGCATTAAGGGTTGATCTTAAACAACAAATATGCCGCAGTCAGTCACAGAGTGAAATAATAATACAACTTCAAAAGTGCAGAGCCCAAGAGAAAGGGTATTATTAATAGGAAAAAAAAATGTTAAGTCATATCAAAGAGCCTCAAGTCTGGTGGAAAAAGCCAGGAAATGGGAACAAAATTAGCATCATTATAGATTTTCATGGTAACTTACTCTGGGTTTTTATGGCGGCTTAAAAAGGGATAAAAGGGGCTTCCCCGGTGGCGCAGCGGTTGAGACTCCGCCTGCCGGTGCAGGGGACACGGGTTCGTGCCCCAGTCTGGGAGGATCTCGCATGCCGCGGAGCGACTAGGCCCTTGAGCCATGGCCGCTGAGCCTGCGCGTCCGGAGCCTGTGCGTCGCAACCGGAAAGGCCACAACAGTGAGAGGCCCGCGTACCGCAAAAAAAAAAAAAAAAAAAAAAAGGGAGAAAAGAAGGGAAAACCTAGCTGATAACAATTTATACGACCAAATACATGTCCCATCCCAAATGCACCTGCGATAGTGACTGTATTTAAAATGTTTTCCTTTAATATTTGTTTGTGGCCGTTTATACCTCACAGTGTTATTAGACAAAGCAGCATTTTGTGTGGATCAGTAAATAGGAAAGTTCTTTGATGCCTTTCAGGAAGAGGTGCCATTTAAGGGCCAGGCATTATGATCATTAATTTGCATCTTAATAATCCAAGTCTCCACAAAAGCTCACACTGCAGATGCATCCTCCGGATCTCTGCCGAGGGTCCGCGCTGTAAATAAAACGCAGCATAGCACAGGGAGATCGGCGTGTTTAGATAGCTAGTGGGAAGCAGCCGCATAGCACAGGGAGGTCAGCTCGGTGCTTTGTGACCAACTAGAGGGATGGGAGAGGGAGGGTGGGAGGGAGACGCAAGAGGGAAGAGATATGGGAACATATGTATGTGTATAGCTGATTCACTGTTATACAGCAGAAACTAACACACCACTGTAAAGCAATTATACTCCAATAAAGATGTTAAAAAAAAAATGTGGCTCCTCAGATCCTAGAGGACGAAGAGTTTCCGCGAAGGGCAAGGCCCTTCCTTTCTCTCTCTGCCATCCTCTTCTAGGGGGTCCCACCTCCCTCTACTCCACCCCCTGAGCTCAGCTAGACCGCCACGCTCTCATGGCTCCCAACACAGGAGCACTGATTCCCAGTGTCCCAAACAATTTTCCTCCATCTGGCTTTGGGGCGCTCACAACTCCACTCTCCTGAAAGTATTATGGGACATCTGTGTGTACATCCATATGGAGTGTGTGCAGATGGACATGCCTTGAACATACAGCTTTGTCCATACATATCGCTCTGCATATGTATATTAACTGAAGCCACCTGGGTTTGTGAAGTTTAAACGACTTAAAAAAATTTTTTTTATTGTGATAAAAACACATAACATAAAATCTACTATCAGAAACATTTTTAAGTATGTAGTAACGTTAAGTGTATTCACATTGTTGTAAAACTGATCTCCAGAACTTTGTGGGCAGGGGGGAGGATTTTTTAAAATTAAGACAGTTTTCTAGAGCCAGCTTTAGGTTGGCAGTAAAATTCAGGGGAAGACACAGATATTTCCATAGACCCCTGCCCCCAGACCTGCATAGCCTCCCTCGTCGACATCCCTCACCAAAGTGGAACATTTGTTACAATCAATGAACCTATACTGACACACCATGAACACCTAGAGTCTGTAGTTTACATCACTGTTCACTCTTGGTGTTGTACATTCTATGGGTTTGGACGAACGTATGATGACATGTATCAGTCAGTAGGGTATCATGCAGAGTATTTTCATTACCCCCCAAATCCTCTGCCTATTCATCCCTCCCCAACCTCCCCAGAATTTTTTCATCTCGTAAAACTGAAGCTCTGTACCCATTAAACAATAACTTCTCATTTCTTCTCCCCCCAGGGCCTGGTAACCACTACTCTACTTTCTGTTGCTATGAATCTGACTACTTTAGGTAACTCATACAGGTGGATTCATAGAGTATTTGTCTTTTGGTAAATGCCTTTTATAAGAAGGTTGGATTTGAGAATTTCTATTAGGAGACGGTCATGATGTCACTGGAGACATAGCTGATACTTCTGAGTGGTTCCGTGAGGTCCAGCAGACCCTCCAGTAAAGCACTCACCTCCCAGGGACAAAGCTTGCTCCTCTTCCCGTTGTCACCCACTGGCTCTTTGCTCTGGAGAGGATGACAAGTGGGTGACAGCTGGGAAAGGAATGAAGACCACTTCTGTCGCATCTGGGGGGGACTCCATCGGAGCTGAGGCTGACAGGCATCCCTCGCTGCAACTTCCTGTCCACTGCCTGGATTAGCAAGGAGCTGCCCCAGGTTTTCGTCTGCCCTGGAAGCCCCATGTGGGCCAGGATAACTCCTTCCAGCCTGAGAGACAATAAGACCAACTTCCCCTGGTGGAAAGAAAAGGAGGAGAGTGCCATTCCTAGGTTACATTTGAAGGAGGCTTTTTGAAGAAACAAAGATAAAATTCTCCTAGGGACTTTGGTTGAATGACACCTGCCCTCCTCCCCAAAAGAGAGGAAAACAACCTTTGCTTTAATCTTCGCCCGAGAAGGTGGAAGGAAGCTTAACGCATATATTAGACTCTAGAGGTGGTTCTGAAAAAAAATGGACACCATCGTTAGAATAGTAAGAGGCCAAACTATAAATCTCAAGGTTTTCATGTATCTTCTACCAAATTAATTGGATCTGTGCTGAGTCATTTCTCCTGGTGCTGAGGTAGAAGCAAAAGTGGTTCTTGGGAGATGACGCAAAACCTAGTTAACCCAACCTGACCCCATAACAAGGATTTCTCTGAACTTGCCCTGGGCCTGACGACCCCAACACACCCTCTTGGTGACCTTCTATTAACATATGTAAAGACTTTCAAAGTGACTTCTAAAGCTGTCCTGTTTTGTTTAAAGGCTGCTGACAGGCTTCTGACTCCATCCTCCAGCCTGAACTTGTGAATTTGATGTATGACCATCCTGTGAGGACTGAACCAGATCTAGGCGACTTCACGCTCTCAGTGCAAATTATTTTAGTGATCAGTTACCTCAATTCTCCCCAACACACACCCCACTCTCACACCTTCCCCCTGCTACTCCAGACCTTCACCGCCTCCTTCTGGCTCACAGAACATGGTGCTGGATGGGCAGCCAACAAGGGTAACTGTTTAAAATGGAAAATCAAGAGCTTGAAGTTGGGTGAGAAGACTGAGGTCAGCCACCTCTGTAGAAAGTCATGGCCCTCTGCCGGTTTCCTGACCTGAGCCACTTCTCAGACCCAGAACCCGCTGCCTGGAGGAAAAGTCTTGTAAGGATGGATCCCGCAGCAGCTGAGCCAGTGTCATCTTTCCTCAAGGGTCAATGTCCATCAATTCAGGTAACCGGGGGGAGGGGGATACCCAGAGATTCCAAGGGCTTTTGGTAAGGTCACTCTTAACACTGAAACTCAGAGGTGAAAAGCAACACTGTTAGTATACACATACGGGGTCAGGGGATAAATGGAGTCCTGGGGCAAGTCTGTTTCACAGTGAGACTTTGGGTCCATGAAACTACCCACTGGTAGTTTCTCTGGTTTCCAAATGTATAATGTGAATAGGCACACTCAGCAACTGACAGAGCCATCACCTTGGTTTCTTGTCTGTAAACACCAAGTGGAAGCTCCTAAAATTTCAGCATCTTCCCAGCCCTGCCAAGACACGATAGTGCACATATTTTATACGGATTTTTATAAATATGAATCTCTCTCTATATCTATCTGGTCCTTTGAGGAAGGGGTATGGAGAGATCAGTGCCATCTTCAAAGACTTAAAAGGATGCAGGGGTCCTGGTCCCCATCAGATTCCCATTTAATTTACCAGTCTGACCCCTGCAAAAATCAGATGGATCATGGTGGATGGAAAGACACTAGCACAAATTTAATCAAGTAATAGCCCCAGTTTCAGCTAATGTGCCATATATGGTATCTTTACTAGAGCAAATTAATACCGCCTTGGCATCATGGTATGTGGCTATTAAGATGGTGAATGTGTTTTTCCCCACACCCATCAAGAAGGAGGATCAGGGCTTCCCTGGTGGCGCAGTGGTTGAGAGTCCGCCTACCGATGCAGGGGACACGGGTTCGTGCCCCGGTCCGGGAGGATCCCACATGCCGCGGAGAGACTAGGCACGTGAGCCATGGCCGCTGGGCCTGTGCGTCCAGAGCCTGTGCTCCACAACGGGAGAGGCCACAACAATGAGAGGCCCGCGTACCGAAAAAAAAAAAAAAAATTAGCAAAGAAAAGAAGATCTCATTTCGTTCAACTTGGAGCAAAGGATGTAAGTCTGAGGCTACTGGCAGCCATCTTGACATTATGAGGAGTAAACCTGTTTGAGAATGAAGCCAACCCAGAGGAAAATAGAACTTGAAAGAAGAAGGCCAGAAAAAGACCAGATTCTGGTGATCCATAGAGCACCTGGATCCAGCTGTGCCTGAAACCATCCCTGACATTTTTGTTTATTGAGACAACACTTGTGTGTGTGTGTGTGTGTGTGTGTGTGTGTGTGTGTGTGTGTGTATGGAACTCAGTCTGAGTTGAGTTTTCTCTGCTGCAACTGAAGAGTTCCATATAACACTGTCCACAGTCAGACACAGACTGAGAGGCCCTTCTTAAGGCACGTTAGGCACCTATCTTAGGGAAGGATTCACTTTGGGATTATGGGAGTGACCAGTGCTGCCTGTCTTCAGGCAGGAAGGCCGTGCCCTGCTCCCGGGTGGTCCCTGAGTGCAGAGGCCCGAGGGGGAGGCTTCAGTGCTTGCACTCTGGGCTGTCTCACAGAGAGTCACAGTCAGTTGTGCATCTGCTTTGGAGGAGGATTTTTAGCAGCAAGTAGGGTGGTCTGCAGATAAACAAACACCTGGAACAAATCCTGAAAAGGAGAGCATCTGTGTGCGGCCACTGTGAAACTAGGTCAGCCTCGGGAACAACTGCTTTTTTTTTTTTTTTTTTGAACTCCAGCATTCATTTATTTAAAAAATATATTTACATTTTCTGCCTGTGTTACTTCTTGTGGGGTAACTTGAGGTGGATAAATTTGCTTTTCACTGTTGGCTGAAGAATTCCTTTAAGTTGCTCTAAACTGCCTCTCTCGAACTTTAACGAGGTGCTTATCATATTCTGGGATTTGGTGTTCACTTTTCCTACGTGAGTCATAGTGTTTCGTTTTTTTTTTTAACATCTTTATTGGAGTATAATTGCTTTACAATGGTGTGTTAGTTTCTGCTTTACAACACAGTGAATTAGCTATACATATACATATATCCCCATATCTCCTCCCTCTTGCGTCTCCCTCCCACCCTCCCTATCCCACCCCTCTAGGTGGACACAAAGCACCCAGCCCATCTCCCTGTGCTATGCGGCTGCTTCCCACTAGCTCTCTGTTTTACGTTTGGTAGCGTAAGCTGTGACAAAGTGAGAGAGTGGCATGGACATATGTACACAACTGCTTTTGACAGTTTGCTCCAGGAGGTGACCCGCAGGTGCCGGCTGCCTTTCCCACCAATCGGCCGTCTGCGGTTTGAGACGCCCGGGCCTGGGAGAAACCCGGGATGTCATTGGTTCCATGCTCCCCACTTCCACGAGGGTGTAACCCCACCCCAATCAAGAACCCAGAGGCCTGAAAATCCCCTGAGTTCCACAAAGGGAAGCCCCACCGCTTTGTCTCGCAGCAATTCCAGGAGACGTGGTCTTGTCGAGTTGCAAACGTGTGATCACCTTGGAGCCAGGCAGACCTGACATCTACTCCCAGCTCCTCTGTGGCAATGGAAACTGCTGGAATTTCTGTGTCTTCCGGGCTGGCTTATGCCAAGGATTTAATGATATATTTCCCCAGCTCTTAGAAGGGCTCCCGCAGTGGGACTTCCCTTTTTCCTCCTTGCTGGCTTCTGAGCTTCTTAAGTATCCATACGGTGAGGGTAGGTGGGCGAGCATGTCCCAGTCACCTCTCCACCTCCACACCAATGCCCGCACACAGTAGGTGCTCAGTAAACGTCTGCTGAACAAGCGTAGGACTGAATCGCGTCTTCCCGTATGCACTGCCTGGCCTCAGCTGGGGCAGTTCTGTGGGGCTCCAGGCACCCTGATTCTGAGGGTCTCTATTTCAACCGTCCACTCAAAGTCGGCGTGAAGCATCTCTGAATCTCCATTTGTGTTTGCTTCACTGAGGCCTGCATGGAGTCGAGGTTGAGGCCTCAGAACAGACACATCAAGAACCTCAGTCTGCAGGGCCTATGGATGTGACTCTGATCATACCACTTCCCTGTTTGGAACCTTCTGGTCGCTTTCACTGGCATTCAGAAAAAGCCCAAACTCCTCACATGATCACCAGAGCCATCGTGAACTTGCCTCATCTTGCAAACAGTGTGGTCCCCGTGCTCCAGCAGCGTTGTTCCTCAAACACACACAGAGTTTGCTCTGCTCTCGCCATTTCCTCAGTCTGGAATATTCCCTCCCTGGCTTTGTGTGAGGCTGGCTCCTTCCCTCATTCAGGGCTCAGCTCAGCTGCTGTCAGAGACGCCCCCTCATCCTCCCTGCCCAAGGGGACCCTCCTTCCATCTCTGTCTCACCTGCCTCAACAGCGCAACCTCTGAAATGATCTTGTTCCCTTGTGTGTGCTCCTTGTTTGTCTCTCTTTCCCAAATGCAAACGTTTGTCCATTTTGTTCAAATCTTAGGCCCAGTGCTTAGAATAGTGCTGGCATCCAATCAAGCTTAGTCATAGCTGCTGAATGAATGAATGAACCAATAGGAAGGTGACTGGAGGAAGCCCTTCAGACTTGGCACTGGTGTGGGCAGCCTGCTGGAAGGGCCCTGGCTTCCAGGGCTGGGGTGGGGACAGCGGGACCCAGCAGCAGGGGTCGGGTCTGACAGGGATCCTGACGGATGACTGCACACAGCTTCGGAGCGGAGCCTCCACAGCTGGGGAGAGAAGAGTCTGCGACGTAGGCATAGGAAGGACGTGGCTGGTTTTGCCTGCCCAGCCTCCATCCTCTCACTTTCCAGCAAATGATTCCTTGAGGAGCCAGCTCTCCTTCACTCCCAATCTATGTGGCCTCGAGAACCTTCCTCCTCCCCTCCCCCGCTCCATCCGGGTGACCATCGGACCCAGGACTGGCCATTCGGCTCATTCCACTCCCTGGCCACAGCGACTGGTTCAAGGATGGCCAAGCAAAGAGCACTCTGGGGCTTTTTTCTGCAGCAACTGAATAAGAGGCAAGCAGAGGAGAGCAGAACCAGGAGAGGCCAAGTGGGGAGGGAAGGGATGTGGCAGCAGTCACTTGAGTCCTCTCTGTTTAGCTGTGTCTACCTTGGATTTTTCAGTTGCATGAGTCAATAAATTACCTTTTTCCTTAAGTCAGTTTAGTTCTTTTGAAGAGTACCTTGTACTCAAAGGGATCCTGCTCATATATCTGGGCCCCGCAGAGTCAACCCAGGGCCCACTTGGCAAGAAAAGCAATGCGGGAGCAATGCAGTCCTGGCTGAGGCAGCCTGCAGTTGCCCCCCGTGCTTGGGCACGGTTTAGCCCTGGAAGCGCATCTGTGTGGGTAGAGGTGACTGGCTGGAGGGTAGAAGTGTAATCTAATAGGCGGCAGGGGAAGGTGGACATGAGAGGAGAGGTATCACCAGGACAGTTACCCACACGGAGCCATCCTCTAGCCCATGCTGGTTCCATGCCCTGGTCCGAAGGACGTCACCAGAAGCATCGTCAAGCGCTCTGTGCAGTTCATGCCGGCTGGGAGCCAAGGGGGGATCTGGAAGTGATGCTTGACTGAGGGGGACATCTGGCAGTGTCCATGGAGCACCCCAGAGCACAGTCACTGTACTTCCCAGTTTCTCCTTTCCAGGCTTGAGTTAACCCAGAGCACTGGTTAGAAAAGGCTCATCCCTAATGAGGCAAACCCTAGGCCAGACACTCAAGATCTGTGGGGGAAACATCAGTGGTTCCTGCTTGCCCGGTACCCATTATTCCCTTCTCCCTTAGGGACCCGCCCCCGACTCTGTCTTGCTTTCATGGCGCCAGAGGTGGACACTTGACTTAATCCTGGGATATAGTTATTGGGTCAGGGATGGGAACGGGCCCATGCCAGACCAATGAGATCCCTCTGCAGGCCTTTGCTGAAACTATTGGGAAAGAGGCTTCTTTTTTTTTTTTTTTTTTTTGCCATTGAGGATACCAAGCTGGCAGGATGGTGATCTTTGCTATCTTGCGGGGAGAGCCTTCCTGAGAATGAGAATGATACTAAGCATAGACAAAAGCAGAGTTTTCCTTTATAGGCAACATATTGATTCCTAACTTGTTTCTTTCTTAACTTTGTTCCCACAACTGAGAAGACTCCCTGTGGTTTCAAAATCAGGGTTGACGGGTAAGTCACGCCATTATTTCCTTCCTGAAACCAGAGTGCAATGGTAAGTGAATGAGGAGCTGCGGGAGGTGGGGGCCGAGTTCTTCTTGTGACCCAGCAGCCCTTCCAGTGAAGAGGACCTCACTGGGGAACCCACCCAGCTCTTTCTAAACACAGTCAGCTCCATGTTCCAAACTGAATCCCATGTCCAATGCATTAGTGTTTCTTCCAGAAAACTGAATTCACATCAAAAATCTTGCTTCTAAGCACAAAGGCTTAAAAGGTTTCTTTGATGCTTCAGGGATTCTTACAGAACAATAAATGGAAAATAACTAAGGAGTTATTTGTATACAATATAAAATACTTATTTCTGCAAATAATTTATGAAAAACAACTAAGGAAGAAGTTAGAAAAAGAAATTTCTCTTGAAATTCACATCATTTCACAAAGATTCAGGAGGACATCTGGGCTCTAGGAAGATTTAACATAACATCTGAGACTCCCTGAAAGCCTGCCTCTCCAGTATCCAATCCTGGATCCACCAACTTGGGGCAATTCCTCTTCTCAGTTTTGCTTTTGGGGGATGAGTGGGGAGGTGGGAAAAGAGATACAGTTCCATTCCTGATATGACCACAAGAGGGAGCTCCCAATGATTGGCTGTACCTGAAAGGAAATTATAGTCCAGTCCATGGAAACTGACAAAGAAAACTTGATTTAAAAGGTGTCTTCTGATAAACCTCAGCGTCTTCTTGCTAACATGCCAAGAACAATCGTTGAACACTTTTAGTCTGTTCAATGCATCCTCCTGGGATCTGAGAAGCATTGTCCTATTAAATCTAGGTCATTTGATTTTGGGCATCAGTTTATCTTGGGAGCTGCCCCTACATTTTACAAGGTGAATTCTGGAGCAACAAGATTAAATATTCAGGAAGGGTAAAGTTACCACTGAGCCCTTGGCCTGGTAAATTGACAATCGTGCCGGAATAACTATTTACCATTCTAAACCTCTGATCCTCATTTCGCAATTGTTTATGAAGAATGCCACCATCACCTCCCTTCCCCACACTTGCCTGGGTCTTGTCAACTCATATTCGAATTGATTTTCTCTCTCTCTCTCTCTTTATTATTATTATCATTTTGCCAGGGACTTTGGATCATTATAAGATTGCTGGTAATGACAGACTATAATTAAGCTTAAGACAGATTTTTCTTTTAGGAAAGAGGAGAATCAGCTCTAGCTGAGACTCCAGACGGCTGGGGCTATAATTTGCGGTGCTGTCACAAAGGGGTCCTTCTCGGCAACGGTGCACACAATGATGAGCAAGGAGCTGCGGTTGGGGGGTGCGTGCCTCTCCCCCCACTCTCTCTGGAGCGAGCAGAATGGACGCCTAAATAGCTGAGTATCGTTTGAGACTGATTACAGGCCAGAGCCTGCTATTGTGCCTCATCAGTTGTCATTGTCGGGGCTGCAATTGCGCTGGGATATTTCTCTGTTGCCTGCTCCAAGCTCGTTTCTAGGACAGTAGAGAAACTGTGTGGTGAGCCTGAGGCCAGGGTGAGGAGGACTGTTCTGGCTGTCGCCCAAGGAAGGGCTTGGCAGATCATTGGAAATGAAAGATGGACTGACTTCAGCCATGACGCCTGTAGCCTTGGTCTTGGTATGGCTCCCAGGTGTACGATTATGTCTCACAAAGACAGTTGAAGTCGTGGCTTTGCCCTCATCAGCTTAAGAAAGCAACTTGACTTCCCTGGCCTTAGTTTTCTCATCTGTACAATGGGATAAACAATACTTACTCTCCTATTCCCAAAGCAGATTTGAGGACCAATGGAAAGAAATTTGAAGAACCTACAGATAGCTAGATGTAGACAGATAGAGATGGAGATAGATAGATACACACACGTATAATTTGTACAGTAAATATAGCAACTACCCATATATATTATTATGAGTATTGTGTGTGCATGTGTGTGCATGTGTGTGTAGTTTCTAGGTAATAGGGATCAGATTATAGAGGGTTTTATATGCCGGGCGATGAAGTCCAGACTTGACTACCTAATAATAATAATGATAATGATAAACTTGCATTGAGTGCTTACTATGAGTCAGGCACTGCTCTGAGCACTTTTCATGCATTAATTAATTAATCCATCCATGCAGTGGGTCTCAGTAGAAGAACTCTCAGCACTTGGGCAGGACACTTCTTCATCCTCTTTGGGACCGTCCTGGGCATTGTGTGAATGTCAAGATTCTTGCAGGACCCTCAGTTTCTCTGCCCACCCAGCGCAGCGAGTGCATTTTCAGTCATATGACATTCCAACCCCCTGCACTTCTTAAAATATCCAGCTGAGTACCTGTCTGCTACAGTGTAGGCATGTACTGTCCAGTATGGAAGCTCCCAGCCACATGTGACTATGGGGCTGTTGAAATGAAGCTAGTTTGAATTGAGATGTGCCGTGAGTATAAAATAATACACACTGGATTTTGAAGACTTGGCATGGAAAAAACCCTGAAGCATCTCATGAATGTTTTGTAATATTGATTACATGATAAAATAATAATACCTTGGAAATATTGTATTAAATAAGATACATGAATTCAATTTCACCTGATTCTTTTTTACTTTTAAAAATGTGGCTATGAGATAATGTTAAAGTAGCCCATAACTTGCATTTGCGGTTCGTGTTATATTTTTACTGGGCATTGCCAATATGGACTGGGATGCTGTAGAGGGTTTTGGAGCCATAATGGTGCCCAGAGCTGCTGAGGCACACTGCTGGGCCAGCCCAGCAAATATCTGTATTCTGTTTCCTCTGTGCTAACAATATCCTAATTGAGTTTGGAATGGCCTTGTGTTAAAAATATTCTTTTCCTTAGCTTCCCATGTAACCTAGTTCTTGCCTAAAAGGTACAAATGGAAGTCTACTGGATGGGGCATCTGGGAAAGCTATCATTAACCTGAGCAAAGGGGGATTTGGCTGACACGTGACTTTTGACCGTTGCTCTTCACCCCTTTTCCAGCCTGGAATGCAGACACAATGTCTAGAGGTAAGGCAGCCTTCTTGGAACCATGAGGTTCACAGTCACACTCTAAGAATGGTGGGAGGAGGAAAGAGACTGGTTCCCTGTGCAGCATCACCAGCCCAGCACTCACCACCCCTGGACTCTTCGTGATGTAAGCAGAACAGACACCTCTTTTGGTTAGGCCCCTGAAGCTGGGTTTCTGTTCCATGAGCTGAATGTGAGACTCACCAATTATCATCTTTACCTTTTGGAGTCAATACAGTGGATATTTATCCCACTTTCAGTTTTTCCCAAACATTGGAGCATCCTCGGTATGTCTGGGGAAATTCTGACATTAAGACTTGGGCTTCCCCACAGCAGAACTCAGAAAACAAAAATGCTCAGGCCCCTCCCAGCATGAGACTCTGGCAATATGTGAGGGAGACTTCAATTCAGAGAAACTGGAGAAGGGGATCTATGGGTTATGCCCCAGTAGCCTTTTAGTAAGCTCCTTTTTGGCTTAGTCATCCCAAGTCAGCACCTACGACCTGCGACCTAGAGGCCCAATAAACGCAGCTGTGACTTGGTGAAAGCCCTGCTCCTCCAAAGTCTCTATTAAACTCCAATTCCTCAAGAAAGGACGCAAGAGCCCTGGGCTCCTCAGCAGGAATGGCCGATCTGAGATCAGGCACTTCCTTTGGACTTCTGTGACACAGACAAAATGCAAGACAGTTCTTAGTGTCTCCACCCATCTCATTCCCAGAGGCTACCACGATGCTGGGCTTTTTGAGTTGAAGTTACTGATGTGGAAACTAAGGCAAAAACCAGACCTTTGTAGGGAAACCTAACAAGTGAGGAGTTGCTCAAACCTCAGCCTTCTGACTCCAAATGAAGTGTACTTTTCAGCTCAGCCCTCTGCCTTCAACCTAAGGAAATGTATATAGAGTTAGACAGCATGGATTCAAATTGTTGCAGCAACACTTAAACCGCTGTGTGACTGTAGGCAGGACACGTAACCTCTCTGAGCTTTGGTTTCCTCTTCTACAGAACCATCTTCTGGGTCGTGCAAGCTGTGGTCACACAGGGCCCACTCTGCTTAGAAGGGTCCCCACTTTGTTTCCTGCTCTGTTATCACCATCTTGAAATTCTTAATTTTTGAACAAGGAGCCCAACCTTTTCATTTTGCACTGGGCCTTGCAAATGTTGTAGGTAGTCCTGCTACTTTATAAAATGTGAATGATATGTACCTCAAAAGTTTGCCATGAGAATTAAATGAGAAAACAGCTCTTATGTGCTTAGCCTGGTGCCTGGAAATAGCATCATCTCAGCAAATGATAACTGCCCCATGTTGGCGCAGGTTAATTTTCATGTGGCATCTTCCCTGGCAGGATAAGTCCCCACTCGCTTGCTAACCTCCGTATAGTCAGGGCCCATCTGGGGACAACTATGACACCCACTGCAGCATCAAGGAAGTGGGAAACCTTAGGCAACTCAAAATTCCCAGAGGTGAGATTTTATTTCAGTCCTTTCCCAATGTAAGGGCACATTGAACTTCTATGAGTTTGAGGCTACAGATGGAATTTCCTAGAGAACTCCACGATGAGAAACCCAGGCCATGTAATTAGCCGGAAACGCCACAGGTTCATAGTCACCTTCCTCTTCTGAACGCCGACATCCATCTGCGTGGGAAAGAACTGAGGTTTAGGGATCAGACCCCTCCTGAATGCTCCTTAAAACTCTCTGGGGGCTTCCCTGGTGGCACAGTGGTTGAGAGTCCGCCTGCCGATGCAGGGGACATGGGTTCGTGCCCCGGTCCGGGAAGATCCCACATGCCGCAGAGCGGCTGGGCCCGTGAGCCATGGCCGCTGAGCCTGCGCGTCGGAGCCTGTGCTCTGCAATGGGAGAGGCCACAACATTGAGAGGCCTGCATACCACAAAAAACGAAACAAAACAAAACAAAACAAAAGCTCTCTGGACCTTGCCTCTTGTTTCAGCTGCTTCTGCAGTGACCAGTTCCAGGCAGACCCTGACCAGCTTTGCCCAGGGGGCAACAGGAAACATCGTGTGGAATCCTCCTTGGGAGGACATATGCATCTTGATGCCATCGTACGGGGCACCCCCAGAGGCTGCCCAACCCAGAAGTGGGCAACAGTGAATGCCTGCAAGGCAACGCTTGGCCAATGGGGAGTGACAGCTGATGGATAAGTACTTCCATCCCCTCAGCAGGCAGCTCTGAAATTCAGGTCACACGGCCACTTAGATGTCCCTGGTAGGATCGGTTAGCAGCCCCGAGAGCACCGGCCAACCTGTCTCTTCCTCCTCCCGAGGGTCACAAAGCCCTTGCAACCAAAGCTTTTGTCTCTGGTCCTGCTTTCTGGGGACCTAGGCTGAGACGATCCCCATGGCTCTCCTGAAATGAAATTCATTCATCATAACCTACCTCCACACGTATTTTTTTTTTTTAAATCAATATGGAGTTCTAACTGGATTTCAATGGAGAAATAAAAGGAAGTAATAAAACAAATGTCTTTCAATTCGTACATGTTCAGACCAAACTCTACTAGAAGATCAGATGAGCAGGCTGAATACCAGCACCTTCTTGTGGAGTCACCTTGAACGTGACCTGGTGGGAAGAACCTGGAAGGAGGATCGGAGACCTGGCTTTAGGAGTCAGCTCTGCCGTTAACCTCCTGTGTCATTCGAGTCCTTTTCTCCGGGCATCCGTCTCCTCGAGGATAAAGTGTGGCATTGAACTGTGTGCTCATTAAGGACCAGTTCTGCTCTATTTCTATATGGTTTTCTGATCTTCTGACCTTTTCTGAACACTTGTTTACTTGCCTGGCCTTCCTCCAGCTGTTAGATCAGCCACTGAGAGTTGAAATAATAAAGTTTGCACTGAGCATACATACCTGCCAGGCTTTAACAGATGAGACAAAGTTTGCCATTATGAAATTTACATTTTGGGAGGAGCTAGGGGTGGGGGTGGGTGAATAGACAGCAAGAAAACAACTAAACATCGAGTGTGCCAGATAGTAAAGGGTTAAAGAATGTGGAGGTTAGGAGGCAAGGGAGGTTTGCCAAATAAATAAATTCCTTGTAATACTCATCCCAGAATCGTCTATGAGGGGCAGGTTCTCATTTGGAATGCCTGCTGTCCTAGTCACTAGTGCTACATAGAGAAAGGCCCCTAATTGTAGTGGCTTAAAACAATAATTATTTCATCATCTCGCATTGTTTCTGTTGTCTAGGAATTTGGGAAGTGCACAGCCAGGTGGTTTGGGCTCGGAGTCTCTCCTGCAGTGCAGTCAGATGGGGGCTGGAGCAGCTGGGAGCCTCCTGGACACCTGTCTCTCTTCATGGAAGCTTCGAGTTTCTCCAGAAGGTCTGTCTACGTGAGGTAGTTTGAGCTTCCTCACATCATGGAGGCCGCAGTGCAATCAGACCCCTCATATGATGCACAGAGTTCCAGGTGAGCATCCCAGCAAACCAGACGGACATTGTAACACCTTTTAGGGTGCACATGGTGGACATCCCCTACAGAGGCCCCCATGATTGTTGTGCCCTAATGTCTACACCCTGTGTAATCCCCATGCCTTGAAGTAGCAGGAATTGTGCCCTGATTCTAAGAATGTGGCCAAGGCAACAGACTGTCGCCCCCATGATTAGGTTATGTTATATGAAAAAAGTGTAAGGATTCTTCAGATGCAATTAAGGTTACTAATCAGTTGACTTTGAGTTAATAAAAAAGGAGAGGATCCTGAATGGGCCTGACCTAATCACATGTACCCTCTAAAAGAAGGCCTAGATCTTTCCAGAAGTGAGGGACTCCAAGAAGCAGAGACTGTCTCTGTCCATTGCTTGCTGTTATGGGCTGAACTGTGTTCTCTCTAAATTCATATGTTGAAGTCCTAACCCACCCCACCATATCTCTGAATGTGACTGTTTGTTTGGAGATAGGGCCTTTAAAGAGGTGATTAAGTTAAAATGAGACCATGAGAGCGGTCCCTCATCCAACCCAACTGGTGTCTTTATAAGAAAAGGAAGTTAGGACACACAAAGAGACACCCAGGATGCACACACACAGAGAAAGGACCATGTGAGGACCCAGCGAGAAGGCAACTACCCGCAAGCCAAAGAGAGGGAAACCTCAGAAGAATCCAAACTTGCCAACACCTTGATCTCAGACTTCCGGCCTCCAGAACTGGGAGGAAATAAATTTGCTTTCTTTAAGCCACCTGATGCTGTGGTGTTTCGTTATGGCAGCCCCAGCAAGCTAGGACCTTGCCTTGAACAAGTCAGCTGCCACGAATGGGACAGTCCCAAGGAAATAAATTCGGCCAGAATGCCAAGGGAGCTGGAAAGGGGCTCCTTCCCTAGTTGAGCTTCCAGACAAGAACACAGTCCAGCCAAATGCCTTGATTTCATCCTTGGGAGACCCTGAGCAGAGAATCCAGCTAAGCTGTGCCTGGACTTTTGACCCACAGGGAGTGTGCAATCATAATGAGCGTTGCGGTTAGCTGCTGTATTTGTGGTAATTGACTACACAGCATAGACACTGAACCCATCTTTTCTGATCCAGCCTTGGAAGTCACAGCATCATTTCTGCTGCACCTCACTGGGGACAAGTGAGCCATAAGGCCACCCAGATTCAAACACTGAAATGGGAGTTATTGCTGGGACCGAATTTGGAAACTACAGCCTGTAGCACCTGTATAATTAAACTTTAATTGGTGGCTCATGGTTGAAACGGTAGCCTGTTCTTTATCTACATCATCTTAGTTTACACTGCATGCTTTCTCCAAGCGGTCTTCACATGGGCCTCTACTGAGGCCTGTTTGAGCCCCTCTGGAGGATGTTTGTCTGTTCCTTTGAGGACACCCCCCCAACTTACATAATACCAGCATGGCTTGTAAAACAGGCTTTTCCAAACATACCACCCACATTTTATGACTCTTCAGTCAGACATTTTCTCATGGTGCCTTGATAGAAACATTGATTTATTTTCATAGATTTTTCTTCATCCCACCTTTGCTGTTTCCAGTGGCTGATTCCATCTGTCAAGGCTAGGAAAGCATGAGTGTGGTGAGTGATGGGAAGCGTGTGTCTCAACACCCTGTCAAGTGGCCCCTGACATAGGTTCTCGGGGGGTGGGAGGCGGTATCTGCTGTGAGAAGCCCCCAGTCTGGGCTTGCACGGTACCTGAGAGCGTAACGAAAAGCCTGGCTCAGGTGTCCCCAGCTAGGAAGGCCCCTGGAGACCTCTAGGCCAACCAGACATCTGGGCTCTGTTCCCTTCTACAACATCCCCATCTAGTGGGTCTGCTGGAGTGCTTCTCCAGTGGGGATAATAATAAACCCCAGTTGTCCCAGGGAAGGAAAAGAACAGGTTCTATCTGGAAGAAAGAGGCCATTCATCAGCTTGAGTCTCTAAGCTCCCTTCCTTGACCTCCTTGGCAAGTCAACAGTCTTCACGGCCAGGCACTGTCAAAAGGCACTGTCTAAATTCCTCTAGTTTGATTACATGTTAGAGCTTGGCTGACTAGAACAGAGAGTTTTACCTTAAGACAGAGGAGAAAGAAGCCATGGTATGAGACAGAGAAGATGGGCAGTCCATTTCTTCTACTTTGGGAGATTATGGAAAAGGGGAAAGATGCAGGGGAAGCCAAGGACCAGTCAAGGTCCTGGCTGTGCAGGATGTGTTGCAAAGGTCAAGGTGAGGGCCAACAACTCAGCAGAGCCAGTGACCCACTTCTCTACACGTCCCAGTGGTGGCTGCAGGGTCTAAGAGAAGCTCACCTAGTGGCTTCTTCCAATATGGCGCGAGGGGAGGGATGGTGACCCTGACGGAGAAGCTTCTGGCCCCGTGGGCTCTCAACGTCTATGCACCTTGGGGAGCAGAGTTGCAGAGGCTGAGAGGGCTGGCAGGGAGGCCTGCGAGGGGGACAAAGAAGCCACTGATCTTTTATTATGATCACAATTTTGTAGATGAGGGAATCTGTGCAAGGTCACTCAGAGAGAAGAGATGGGATCAGTCAGACCTTAGTGGTCCCAGGGCCAGGGACCAGACCAGGGCAGGGTAGAGGCCAGAAAATTCTACATGTACGTGAGGACCACTCCCTACCCCAATCCCACTGCCACGAGGACCTTGAAAGCTCTCCTGAAGGAGAAACCGAGAGGGTTGAAATCTGTAAAACTGTGTGTTTGACTCACCACAGCCTGAATGATCTAATGAGACTATTTAAATTGTTGGATGAGACTGAGTTTACTAGATTGGCCTGCACTTAGTTTACTCATTACCCCTGGGGTGGAATCCATTAAAAATATATTAAGTCAATTAGAGGAAAAATACAGAAGCTTAATTTTTTGCATGTTTAACTGGAGTGCAAGTCAACTTACGACTTAACATCAATGCTAGCCTGGCTTATCAAAGGCACTATTTGGTCTAAA
Organism: Aethalodelphis obliquidens; assembly: GCF_003676395.1. Taxonomy (NCBI): domain Eukaryota; kingdom Metazoa; phylum Chordata; class Mammalia; order Artiodactyla; family Delphinidae; genus Aethalodelphis; species Aethalodelphis obliquidens. Next base: position 24,681,695 of record NW_020837950.1, on the reverse strand, counting down.
CTTGAGATTCAGACAGTTCTGGATTGGAATTGCAGCTGAGCTACTACTCACTAGCTTTTTGACTTTGAACAACTTATTTAACCCTCGAGGGCTTCAGTTTCTTCACATGTAAAATGATGATCACGAGTGTATGTTCTTTAGATCAGAGGCCAGCAAACATTTTCTATAAAGGTCCAGAGAGTAAATATTTTAGGCTTTGCTGGTCATGGAATCTCTGTCGCAACTATTCAGCTCTGTGGTTAAAGCACAAAAGCAGCCACAGGTGATACATAAATGGTGAGCCTGGCTGTGTTCTAATAAAACTTTATTTACAAAATCAGACAGAGCTGATCAGGGGAGTCCTTGCCGTGGTGAGGACTGGGGACAAGGATGACGTCTCCAGCTTTTCATGTTCCCCACGCAGCACTCTTTGTGTTCCTCCATCCAATACTACACACACAGGCTTTCCTTAGAATGGAGTCAAACACATGTGGACCAGCAGTCGGCACTTACAAAGCTACAGCCTTTTTTTGTATTTGTGAATTAAAGCGTGAATGTAGCACAGTGGATGAGAGTATGCTCTTTGATGCCAGATTTTCCTGGGTTCAAAGCCAGGCTCTTCCACCTGCTGGCTGTGTGACTCCAGACAAGTTCCTTAACCTCTCTGTGATGCTATTGCTCCATCTATGAAAAGGGTATAATGATTGGAACTGTCTTGCAGGACTTGTGAGGACTAAGTGAGAAAATAGGTATAAAGCTCTTAAAAGAGCACCAGCACTGGGCAAGTGCCATGTAAGGGACAGATGTAATTAGCATTTTCTGTGTGATTTTAAGGCAAAAGACATGAGCTCTTTGGGCCTCAGATTCCTCTTAGTATTGACCCTGCACATTGGTTATGAAGATGAGATGCAAAAATTTACATATGACATAAACTATCCAGACATACAAACTAAAATGACAGGGGGGATCCTTCTCCCCAGCTGCAGTGAAGCTGAGCATCTTGAAGACAGTGCAGTGCAGTGGTTAAAAGTGTGGGTTCTGGATTAGGGTTGCCAGATTTAGCAAATAAAAGTACAGGACAGGGCTTCCCTGGTGGCGTAGTGGTTGAGAGTCCGCCTGCCGATGCAGGGGACACGGGTTCGTGCCCCGGTCCAGGAAGATCCCACATGCCGCGGAGCGGCTGGGCCCGTGAGCCATGTCTGCTGAGCCTGCGCGTCCGGAGCCTGTGCTCCGCAACGGGAGAGGCCACAACAGTGAGAGGCCCGCATAGCGCAAAAAAAAAAAAAAAAAAACAGTACAGGACGCTGTACCTGTGAAATTTGAATTTCAGAAAACCAAAGAATAATTTTTAGCATAAGTATATCCCATGCAATATTTGGGATATCCTTATGCTTAAAAACACTGTTGCTATCTGAAAGTCAAATCTAACTGGGCATCCTGAATTTTTAACCCTAGTCTGGAGGTGAACTATGTAATTGTGTTCTCAACCCAGGTCTTAATCGCTGAACAAATGTGAACAAGTCACCTGACTTTGCCACTCTCTAACAGTGTGACCCAGAGAAGCCCTCAAACTCCTTGTGACTCCATTCTCTTGTCTGTGAAGTGGGGATACGAGAGTGTCTGCTTCACAGGCTCGTGACATACTGGGTGCTGGGGAAACAATGGTGACCCACAGACACAGCCCGTGGAATGAGAGCTTCCTCCTGCCATGGCCTCCTTCTCCACCCACGACTTTAATGGTTATAGAAGTTCCATGCCTTTCATTTCCTAACAGCCATTGAGCTTTTGTTTGAATTCACTTATTTTTCCTTTACAAATGTCCACTTATCCCTTCCTCTGGGCCATCACGACTATAAATCATTGTCTGTGATTCCATGCTTAGAAAGAGCCAGGACTAGAACCTACTCATTGGAGGGTTTTACTGGGTTATTTATTGTGACAGAAAATGCAAATGCATTGGCAGTAAACATCAGGGCAAAAAGCTACCTCAGCAGTACGCACAGAACGTAAATGCAGATGGAAACAGTGGGGAGAGATTGTCATTTTTAGTAAGTAGAGCAGATACTCCACTTTGCTGAAAATATGGAATGCCAGAAAATTCTCCTGAATTTCTATGTTACTGAAAGACAATTAAAGTTGACCTGCTTCTTCTTTCAGGACCCTGGAATGACATTATATTTCACTATATTTGGTGCTATGCAATGTGAAAAGCTGATAAAATAGCAAATAAAAATGAGAAAGGGATTATGGGGAGAACAGAGCTTTACTGAGTCATATCTACTCCCATCACCTGCAGGGAGGATCCTCCCTCAGTGCTGGCAAATTTCCCTTTTCTTCTGGTCTATCTTATACCAAAAGATCTTTTCCAAATGGTTAAGAATATGTTCCCCTGGTCTCTGTGGACGACTTGCAAACAGAGTTAAGGAACAGGGAGCTGAGCTCCCCAGATCCACTCAAGGATCAAGAAACATTGCCTTATCCTGAGCAGTTGATGGTGGCAGAGAAAAGGCTGCTTTCCTTCTCCTGAGGTTGCCCTCCACGTGGAGGAAGCCCAGGAGCATTTATTCCTGGCACCAGCGTGTTGGCTTTCTCTCTCCACCCTGGAAAGGGGGGTGAGATGTCTGAATGCAATTGGTGACTTAGGATGAGAAATTGGACGTGCTAAACCCAGTCATACCCTCTCCCTCCTGGTCTGCCTGCAGAGAGCAAGCGTGTCCCTTGCTCCTCCAAACTGTAAGTCTGTGACCAGGTATGGCAGTCTGTTTTGGGGGTCAGTGTTAAGAAGCCCACTTGCCCGCAGATAAGTCACAGTCTCTGAAGTGACCCTTATCAGTTATAGAGGTGCTATTCTGGCATTTTCCTATTTCTCAATGGGAACAGCTTTCAGACAGAGAACAGGGGCTTGTGTCTTAGTCTGTTCAGGCTGCTAGGACAGAATACCATAGACTGGGTGGCTTAAACCACATCTATTTCTTGCAGTTCTGGAGGCGGGAAGTCTATGATCAAGGTGCTGACAGATTTGTGTCTGGTGAGGACCCGCTTCCTGGCTTGCAGACGGCTGTCTTCTTGTTATATCCTCATGTGGCAGAGGGAGAGATCCCGTGTCTCCTCCTCTTTTATAAGGGCACTAATGCCATTTTTGTTGTTGTTGTTGTTTTGTTGGTTTTCTTTTTGCGGTACATGGGCCTTTCACTATTGTGGCCTATCCCATTGTGGAGCACAGGCTCCGGACGCACAGGCCCAGTGGCCATGGCTCACGGGCCCAGCCGCTCCGCGGCACGTGGGATCTTCCCGGAACGGGGCACGAACCCATGTCCCCTGCATTGGCAGGCGGACTCTCAGCCACTGCGCCACCAGGGAAGCCCACTAATGCCATTCTTAAGGGCTCCGCCCTCATGAGCTAATTACCCCCCAAAAGCCCCACCTCCAAATATCATCCCATTGGGGATTAGGCTTCAACATATGAATTTTAGGGGGAAACATTCAGTCCATAGCAGCTAGTGACAGGCTTACCTCAAAGCCCAAGAGTTGACAAAGATGTCTCTGAGGTATCCTGGATGGTCTTCAGAGCATCACTATCTTTCTCTAGGTCAACCACAACCCACAAGCCTCACTGTCACTAAGAATTCTTCTCGGGAGTGGTTAAGGATGTTAAGGCAATTGCATTCCTCTTCCACACTCAATTCACAGTCAAGATTCTGATCATATGTCTTCAGGTAACCTCTCTGATTTTTTTAGGTAAACTGAATATTTTCTCCTTTTAATTTTAATAAAGCTGTTTACTCAGGAGGCATATACCAACCTAGGAATGAACAATTTGTGGAAATGGCACCTGTCCCTTAAACAATGTGTGTGTGTGTGTGTGTGTGTCTGATGTGGCATGTTGTGTGGTGGAGTGTGGTATAGTGTGGTGTGTGTGCATGCAGTGTGTGTGTGATGTGGTATGCATGTGTGGGGCTGTGTGGCATGTGTATATGTTGGCTATTAAATTTCCTCAAATTAATGGACTCACTTGGCAACAATCTCATTCCTATAAGCCAATAAAAACATTATATAGTTATTCATTACTGCACAACAAATTACTCTCAAACTCAGCAGCTTAAAATAATAACACTTATTATCTCAGTTCTGTGAGTCAGAAATGCAGGAGTGGCTCAGTGGCACAGGAGTCAAGATGTTGGCCAGGTCTGCAGTCATCTGAAGTCTTGACTGAGGTCGACAGATCCACCTCCAAGGTGGTTCACTCACATGGTGCTGGTGTTGGCAGGAAGCCGCAGTTCCTCCCCCATGGGCCTCTCAACAGGCTCCTTAAGTGTCCTCACAACATGGCAGCTGGCTTCCCAGAGTGAGCAGTCCAAGAGAGAACAAGAAGGAAGCCACAGTGCCTTTTAAGACCTATTCTCAGAAGTTACACACTGACACTTCCACTACATTCTGTTCCTTAGAAGCGAGTCACTAACTACAACTTGCACTTAGAGAGTGAAATCAGGCTCCAGCTCCTGGGAGGGGGGAGGGAAATCTAAGAATTTGTACACATATTTTAAAACCACCGTAAATAACATGGTGCAGAAAGAGAGAAGCAAAGTAAGAAGAATCTTAAAATTTTCTGAATTTACTACAGCAGCAATAAAATATATTAATGTTTGAGCGTTAGTGATTCTTTCCCTCTACTGTTGTCCCAGAAGAACTGAGGTGAAGAAATGGGAAAGAGGACCAGGCAGCGGATGACAAGGTGATGGAGGGGAGGTTTTTGGAACAGTGGAGACTCAGGACTGGGGCTGCTGCTGGGGGTAAGCTGTTGGAGAGTGAAGGGCTTGAGGGAGACTGGATTTAGGAAGCAGTGTGTAGAAGGTTATGAACAGGCTTTCCACTCCTTTCAGGGACACAGTAGAGATCAGAGTCACTGGTGTTAACTCTTTGGTTTGGGGCTGTTTCATTAAGTGCTGCACTGTGGTGAGACTGGATCACATGGGCCTCATTATTTACTCGGGTTACATTCACACTTCCTGAGAATTTTCACCATGAACGTAAAATGGCAAGGAAATACTATTTTTAAAGCTTCTTAAATGCTTCTGCCTCTTACTAAAGACTTGTATTCTTGGTATCTAGCACAGCACTGTTCACATACTGGGTACTCAATATGATCGGAAAAGAATCAAGAGAAAAAGTTCATTTGGATTTTCACATAATTTATGAACCAAGATGCTATAATCCAAAGGAACAGAGGAACAAGGTAAACTTGAAATGAACATATTTTGGAGTTGCAACGTGTCCAGAATTCTTAGGTGGGTCAGCAAAAACAAAGGCAGGAGATCAGGAGCGAATCACCCCAGGGGTGAGCAGAGTTGCGCTTGGGGCCAGGCAAAATGTCAAGACTGCTATTTTTTCCCGAGGCCACCACCTTACTTTCAGATGCTCTTCAGGCCTACTGCCCTTGAGAGCAAATAGGGAGATGACAGAGCTAACTGGGCTGCCGACACAACCTGGAATCTCCCAGCCCTACTGCTGGAGATGCTGACTGGGGCTCTGGGTCATTTCTGGGGATGCTGGATGTGGGGAGGTGGGGTCTGGAGGGTGTGGCCGGTTTCTAGTAGACTTTCTGGAGCAGAACCTGGAGATGTATGTAGGAGAATGTTCTCCAGGGCTCACATATAATTTCAGAAAGGCCTGGGGATTCTGGCGTGGTTCCTCCATTACTGTGGACCTCTCTGCCTGTGTTGCTTTGGTTTGTTGTCTGGGTGAAGGAGAATCTCAGGTTTACCAACAGGCTGCCTGGAGCATAGACCAAGAGGTGGGGTTCGCCAAAGGCCTTCAGTCTCAACTCTGCTACCAATTTGTTGGAAGAAGTCATTTGTGCCAATTAGACACGGTTAGTAAAGGGCTGTAGTGTCTGGGAGATAGGTAGAGAAGCCAATTGCAAGAATAGGTGATCAATGCAAGTAACACATTACTTATGCCTCCAGTTCTTTTTAGAGAATTGGTCCCCCTCAATCAGCTCTCTGAGAAACAGAGAAAATAAGCGTGCTTGCCTTGCTAATGGGCACATGGTCAGGACCGGGCAACTTGCACAGAGCATTTTAGTTCCAAGATGAAATGCGCTGAGAGACTGGGATGAATGAGCTTCTGACTTGCAGGTGTGGAAAAATTCAGTCCTTTCCTCCACGTCTCCACTAACACAAAACAATCATGAAAAGGAACGAGGCCCTTCTCCCCTCTATCCTGGTCAAGAGCTCTTGCCCTGGCATGAAGTGACCTTTTCTCCTACAAATTTATTATCTGTATTTATAGCTCATGTTCCACTGGAATGCACTGGTCAAGGTTGTTCATGACTAGTATCTACTCTGATCAGCAGGGCATCCATTCTATTTGGCTGATGCCTGTTTTGGACACAGTCTAAGGTGATCTGTCTCCAGGAGTCATGCTCTTTATAATTCCCTCCCTATGAGTGAGGGTGGGACCTGTTTCAAATCAATAACAGGGCAAAGGTGATGGAATGTCATGCCCAAGACTCCTGATGATCATGAAGAAACCAACAGTTCATGTTGTGAACACAGCTATGGTGAAGGTCAGTGGCATGGAGCCATGAGGGGCCTCGAGGAGCTGGAAGTGTCCCCCCAACCACAGCCAGCAAGAAATGGGCCCTCAGTCCCATAATCACAAGGAAATGAATTCTGCCAACCATCAGAATGAGCTTGAAATCAGATCTTTTCCTAGCTGAGCCTCCAAATGAGAATGTGGTCTGGCTGACACCTGATTGTAGCCTCGTGATGCCCTGAGCAGAGGACCTGGTGAGACAGGCCAGGACTCCTGACCCACGGGAACTGGAAGCTGATGACTGTGCTTCTGTTTTAGCCACTACATGTGTGGTCATTTATTAAACTAATTCAGGGCACACGCCATACCAATAGTTAAATATTTGGTTGTCACCCTTACTTGTCCCATTCATTGCACAGTTAGTCACACACTGTTTTGCAGAATATTCCTTAAACCTCATATTGTAACTATAGCTTCATGCAATTATGACTTTTCCTCTTCACTGGATTGTAAATCCAATGAGGGCAAGAACTCTGGTCTTGTATTTTTTAAAAAGCCCCACAGCGTATCAAAGTACCTGACACACAGTAGGGACACAGTCATACGTGATTTGAGGTTTTGACCCTTCATTTGTTCAACTAAACCAAATGGGTCTTAGATTAAAGGCAGGTGGCCGACTTTGACTGCATGACTACTGGGTACCCGGTTAGACCTCAGACATGCAGAGAACAAATCAGAAGTCCTGACCTGAAGTTGATCATGGCTCAACACAGCCAATGGGATCTTATAATCTCATCTCCTTCTCACCAACAGAATCAGAAAATACCCAAAGATCCCTAGAGTTGTCAATCTGTCAAGATTACGATTCTGCTGATCCGGCCAAGGTATAACCGTAAAAGTTCTTCAGTGACTTTTTAGTTTGCAAGTAGAAGCAAGAGGCACCTGCCATGCCCATCTTCCACGTAAACGGGGAGGAAGCCACCACGAGAAATGGGCACGCACTGCCCTTCCCCAGTAGCCCATTGTGGGCAGCCCTTCAACTCCACGACTCAAGGGGCTCTATCCAGATTCAAGCAGACCAGAAATCAAAGCCATATTAGGCACAGGTTACTTTTTATTCACAGGCTTACAGAATATATTGAATTAAGAGGCAAGTCATTCGTTAAGTCTATTTACCAACAAGAGCTAAATATATATTCAGCCTTAAAATTCATCCATGGTAGCTTGCATTGTATTGTAGATTGCAAAATCTGCTTTCATATACATATCAACTATTCTTATTTGGCCTAAGTTATGCATTTAAAATACATAGAAATGGTACCAAATGGCATATTGGCCAGTTTGTCCCAGGTCTTATACATTCCTGATAGTCAAAGAGATTGATAGGGAATGCATAGTTTCCTACTAGAAAAAAGGCAGATTCTGATACAAGCAATGGAATGATGTCAGGATAGGAGTGCCTCCGTGTAGATCTCAGTAGCTTTACAATATAATTCTTATTTTAAATTGCATTACGCTTGGTTCTCTTCATTAACGATTGGGATGCTGTTAAATTTGCCTGGTCTTTCCACGCTCTACTAGCTCGGTTGAGGCAAAGGAAACCATTAATACTTTTTCTTTACTTCCACTTTATTTCTACTTTCCCAAGAGAGTTTCCTCCACAGCCATCTGCCCCGCTTTTCTGCCCATTCCATTATCCCCCAAGTCTGGGCCACCTTGCTCACTGCATCAACTTCTAGATTATAGCATTCCACTCCAGAATGCTGTTTAACAGATTCTTTGACTACGGCCTAATTAAAGAATTCTCTTCCAAAACCACGAGCGAAGGCCTGATACCTCTGCAGAAGAATCAGGAAGCTGCCTAAGGACATTTCCTTTAGATGGCATGCAAATAGACTCCCCTCCTGCAGACCTTCATCTCTCTTTCATTATACCCAGGTCGGAGAAATTTCCATCGTGAGTGTTCCTGGCAGCCAAACCTCCAGCATCCCACGCTGATTTCTTGCCTAAAAATACACAGCCTCTCACTCCATGGGGAAGAAAAATGCAACACTGCCATTTCCAGCACGCTCCCCAAAGGCTGATTACGGCCCGGGAGCAATTCATCATCACTCGTGCATTGGAGGTTTTAGTTTTTCCCTCATGGAACTCTTCTTGTTTATCTTGTGGACATTGTGACAAGAACCAGATGTGTCTCAACTTTAACATCCCTCCCATAGCTATCTGGGGAAGGGGTTGGGGAGAAACGATCATGCTAGCTAAAAACCCTCCTTAGAACAGAAAATTATCTATAACTTCTGGCAGACTTTTAAGAGGGTCTTGCTTGTAAGAGCAGTTCTGTACTGTTTAATTGTTAAATGGACCGGTTGATGGAATGGTGTCTGTTCAGCACGATTTTCCCTCTGTCTATGCACATTTTGTTGCATTTTTTATTTTATCTCAAAGTGCTGCTATATTCAAAATTGGGATAAAAAGTCTTTACTGGGAGGGCATGGCAGTGTCACAGAAAGAAAATACAAAGCCTGCTGTTCAGAGGGAACGCTCTAGCTCTGCCACTCACAACTGGATAACCTTGAGCGATTGACTTAAGGTTTTCTGTGTCTATTTCCTTCTCTCTGAAATTAGAATAACGTCTGCCCTCCAATATGCCTTCAAAAACTGAAGAACTATTTATGAACAACTGAGATGAACACAAATGTACATTGAAAAATATAAAGTTTTGCCAAAATGCAGGGTGGTCTTATTATCCATTGCCTGAGAACACAGTGATACTCACACCTAAGGCTTGTTTTTAGAGTGTTCGTGAGAGATGTATTCCTGACCCCGTGGAGTTTGGGGACAAGTCCTCAATTTAAGGCTGTGTGGCTTGGCCACATGGCCATGTGGAGGGACTCGATCTGGGAGCCTAGACGCTGAGATTATAAAGAAGAAGCAAACTGAGAAGATGTGGGTAATGGGGAGGAATGGAGACGCAAAGGCAGACTCTCCTAAGGCCAGCTCCACAGGGGATGGGCCCACGCGTCTCTCTGCTTTGGGTTTCTGTTGCTGCTCTTTGGGGTTTTTTTGTTTGTTAGTCTTCCATTATTACTGGAAGAAAGCTTCTTGCAGAAATTCTTTCTTGGGGTTCTTGGGACGGAGCAGTAAAATTAACAAAGCAAAGCTTCCGCAGCCTCCCGTCAAGAACATCTATGCTGTTTCGGTAAGTTGGCCAGAACAAATACCTCCTCCCTTAGCACAGGGACTGTACATTGCAGCCTCCGATGTTGTCTGCAACTTTTAAAAAAGAAAAACTGATTGTAGCCGAGTGGGTTTCCCACCCTCTCATCCCCACACCCCTCCCCATTCCCAGTTGCTTTAGATCTTCCTTTCACTCTCCAGTTTCTCATCTGGACTTAGCAAGTCCCCCCACTCCCAGTCCCGCCCCCTTTGCTCCCTGGTTTTCCAGATTCCAGGCCACGGTTCCCAGCATGGTGAGTGCAGAGGGCGGCCCCTAACTCCGCCCTCAGAGGTAAAGGCTGGGAAGGTGGTCACTGCTGCATGGAGGCAGCACTGAGAAAAGATGCTCCTGCTGTCTCCTCTACGTTTCAACCCGGCACGAGTGCTAGGACAATCTAAATGTCTCTTACACTCCTTGCCAAGTGCGCATTTTTCCACCCAGGCTTGTTGCCTGAGGGGCTCCATGCGCCAGAAAGCATAGCTTGCCCGTCTTGACAGTCAGAGGAAAGGCAGATCAGCCTCCGATGTGAGGATCTGGGTATTTCTAGTCAATGCAAATAAACCAGGAAGGCAAAAGAACATGGAAGAAAGAGTGATTTGTGCTTAAAAATGAAAACAAACCACTTTTTTCTTGTTTGCTCCATGGTTAGTAGGAAAGTTTCAAGCAGCAGTGCTACTATGTGTGGGTGAATTAGTTCGGCTGGAAGCCCTGAGCCTGCAGTCCCACAATGTTCCCAAGAGCGCTGCTGTGACATGGCCACATCGTTCTCTAAGTGCTGTTTATTGCTTCCATCTGCACTGCTCAAAGTCTGGAAACAGCAAACACATCCATATTTGTGACAAAATATCTACCTACTCATGACTCGGCAAACAATCATTAAAAAACAGCAATACAGGGCTTCCCTCGTGGCGCAGTGGATAAGAATCCGCCTGCCAATGCAGGGGACACGGGTTCAAGCCCTGGTCCGGGAAGATCCCACATGCCACGGAGCAACTAAGCCCGTGCGCCACAACTACTGAGCCTGCGCTCTAGAGTCCACGAGCTACAACTACTGCAGCCCGTGCACCTAGAGCCCGTGCTCCACAACAAGAGAAGCCACCGCAGTGAGAAGCCCATGCACCACAACGAAGAGTAGCCCCCGCTCGCCGCAACTAGAGAAAGCCCGTGTGCACAGCAACGAAGACCCAACACAGCCAAAGATAAATAAACAAAACAAAACAAACAAACAAACAAAAAGAGCAACACAATACAAGGTGACTGTGCTACTTTCACAGCCACAAGAGAACTTGTTGGGTTTCTCTTTGAGAACCACTCTTGAAAGCACTCATTTCATATTCTCTGAAGAGAACCAGCTAACCAGGCAGACTATCTACCTGGAAACTTCCACAAAACCAGACCCCATGAGCTTCCTAAATGGGCCACACCAGAGAGGCCATCTTGTCCCCTGCGTGTGGACTGGGGTTCAGTATGTCTGGCTCCAAATCTGGTCCCTCTGGATCAACCTGAGACCCTTCCCACCCCCAGCCCCAGCCTGTACCGGATGAGCCCCTGCCAGCACGTCACCCTGTGTAAGGGCATGGGTTTCCTCTGCAAACGTGCTGGGAGAGGAAGGGGCATTGCCATCACGAATACCCGGGGTTCTGCAATTTGGTGCCACAGCACCTTCAGAAGGACTGGAGTGGCAGCAGCAATATAAGCAAGTCGACAAAGCAGGACTGTGACTTGAGTAGGCGGGTAGGCAGATGGGCAGGTAGGTAGGCTGGTATTCAGTTACTTGAAATATTAAGTTGCCCAGAGGACAAAGACATGCATCCATCACAGAATCATCCTCTAGGCAAGAAACACAAGAGAAGGAAAAGACCTACAATAACAAACCCAAAACAATTAAGAAAATGGGAATAGGAACATACATATCGATAATTACCTTAAATGTAAACGGACTAATGCTCCCACCAAAAGACACAGACTGGCTGAATAGATACAAAAACAAGACCCATATATTTGCTGTCTACAAGAGGCCCACTTCAGACCTAGAGACACATACAGACTGAAAGTGAGGGGATGGAAAAAGATATCCATGCAAATGGAAACCAAAAGAAAGCTGGAGTAGCAATTCTCATATCAGACAAAATAGACTTTAAAATAAAGACTATTAGAAGAGACAGAGAAGGACACTACATAATGATCAAGGGATCGATCCAAGAAGAAGATATAACAATTGTAAATATTTATGCACCCAACGTAGGAGCACCTCAATACATAAGGCAAATGCTAACAGCCATAAAAGGGGAAATCGACAGCAACACAATCATAGTAGGGGACTTTCACACCCCACTTTCACCAACGGACAGATCATCCAAAATGAAAATAAATAAGGAGACACAAGCTTTAAATGATACATTAAACAAGATGAACTTAATTGATATTTATAGGACATTCCATCCATCACAGAATCATCTCTAGGTTTCAAAGAACATCAAGACTTGTATAAAAAAGCCCTCTCTGACTCCACAAAGCCTTACTTCAAAAATTCTACCAAATGCTCAACAGATGAAAATACCTGTTCTACTGCTCTAAAGGACAGAATAAAAAGCACCATTCAGTCTTTGGCCTGTCTGCTGGTTACCCACAAACTCGAAGGATGGGTCCAGAGAAGCAGATGAGTCATGGAGAGCATCAAACAAGCACAATTGCTCTGGCCACCATGCGGGTCATCTCTGAACCCCAAGAAGAGGGGGAAACTTCTTTGTCTCACTCCTGGGTCCACAGCCTGTGATGGACCAATACACGTGTCAGCAGAATTTTTTTTCTGTAGCAGAGGAAGCAATGCTAAACGTTATTTTGTTAACACACCCGTGATGAACATCCATCTATATGAGCCAATGAAACAGTCAAGGCTCTGCTATTAGGGGGGATTCAGGAAACAGGGAAGGCTCAAAATAGCATTGCTGAGTGTTATCAGATTTTTAAACTAATCATCAGCAAATCTTTTCAGCTGACTTTGGTTTTGAGAGTTCTTACCCACTAGATTGCTAAAATGGAACGAGAAGGGCCCATAGTGTGTTTGGTCTTTTTTTGTTTTTATTTCATTATAAGAGCTGTCCCATCTTATCCAATTTTCTCCTTCCTCATTAAAAAGAAAAAAAGGCGCATTGTTTCCTTAGATGGTAAGACTTAACGTTGTACTGTTTTCTCAGTAATTACAGGCTTTCAGATGTGTTTTTAAGTGGGAGAATGGACATGTCATGCAGTTAGCCAATAAATGCAATCCCTGATTAAAATATGAGTTCTAAAAGTTTGACAACTTCTAACTATTTCCCCAGTGCATTTGTAATTTCAGACCTGTGAACCTGGATTCTTTTTTCCCCTTGGTCCTCTCCTGTGACAGCTAAAGCTACACGTCTTTTAAGTTCACCAATCACACCTTCACAAACTTAAGTCAACAACTATGTGTTCAAAAATCTTTGTTTTCCCTTTGAAACTGGATGCAAAAAAGAAATCTCTCCTGTCAGTGGAGACGGCTGTGAAGGAACGAGGCGCCTGCACATATATCTCCTTAAATTTTTTGAAGAGCTGCTTCTCTTTATCCCACTGGTATATCTGGGAGAACGTATAGTCACTCCCCAGGGCCAGGTAGTGATTCTCTTTAAAAGAAAAGGGCTGCAGGGTCATGGCCCCCCGGGATGGGAGAGCCTGAACCTCCACAAACTGCTTACTATTCCACCTCATGACCCTCGAGTCCCCGATGAAGCGGGTGAGGGAAAGGTAGAGGGCGTTCTGCATCCTGAAGCTCTTCACGGCCAGCACATCCTCCATGTTGGGGATGTCGCTGTGGGGGACAAACTTCTTAGAGCTTTTATTCCACTGGAGGATGATGGGGACCTGGGAGCGGCTGGAGAGGATCAGGTGTGATTTGCCGTCTATTTCAACAAACTCGGCATCCGTGTCCCTGAACCACTCGTGCAGAGACTGGTACGAGTAGAATCCTTTGCTGTTCCATTTATACACGGTTGACAGACCGGCTTTGGAGCTGTCTGCGATGACAAAGAACGTCTCGTCCTCGATCTGAAACAGCTCGATGTCGTTGGGCTTGGAAATGCGAGAGACTTCTATGTCCTGGAATTTGACAAACTTGGTCCAGCTCTCGTCGTATCTGTAAATGTGGGAGCCGCCGAAGAGCTGGGCCACCACCACAAAGACCTGGTCGTCGATGAGGATGGCCTTACAGCCCACGATGGACTGACCTGCGTTCCAGAAGAGGGAAGATGGGGTTAGGGCAGCCACCGTGAGAAACACTCGTCCAGAGTCAGAGAAAGACAAATATTATATGATACCACTTATATGTGGAATCTAAAAATAAAACAAGTGAACTTATTTATAAAACAGAAACAGACTTACAGACATAGAAAGTAAACTTATGGTTACCAAAGGGGAAAGGGGGTGGATAAATCAGGAGTATGGGGTTAACAGATACACACTACCACATATAAAACAGATAAACAACAAGGACCTACTGCATGGCACAGGGAACTATATCCAATACCTTGTAATAATCTATAATGGAAAATAATCTGAAATATATATACACACACACACACACATATATATATATAACAGAATCACTTTGCTGTACACCTGAGACTAACACAATATTGTAAATCAACTATAGTTCATTTTTTTTGAAAAAAGAAATAACAAAGAACAATGAACAGAGTAAATATTTATTTATGTAAATCTAAACTATATATAACAAAAATTTCTTTAGGTAAATTAACTGTATTGAATAATAATATATTAAACAATTAAGAATATTTTTGCGTTTAATCAAGAGAATGAAAAGGATAAATCTTTATGTAAATCTAATTGGTACAAAACAATAATAAAATCTTTAGGTAAATAAAAAAAAAATGCCCGTCCACAGTGAAACTGGAAGCCTTATGAACTGCTGGTGAGAAATATAACATGTTCAGCCACTGTGGAAAACAGTATGGCGATTCATCAGAAAATTTAACAAAGAATTCCCATATGATCCAGCAATTCCACTTCTGGGTCTGTACCCAAAGAATGGAAAGCAGGGTTTTGAAGAGATATGTGTACGCCGTGTTCATAGCAGCATTATTCACAATAACCAAAAGGTGGAAACAACCCAAGTGTCCACTGATGGATGAATGGATAAACAAAATGTGGTTTATACACACAATGGATTATTGTTACACCTTAAAAAGGAAGGAAATTCCGACACATGCTGTGTCATGGATGAATGTTGAAGACATTATGTTAAGTGATATAAACAGTCACAAAAAGACACATAGCATATGATTCTACTCATATGAGGTACCTAGAGGTGTCAGATTCATAGAGATAGAAAGCAGAAGGGTGGTTGCCAGGGTCTGAGAGGAGGGGAGAATGGGGAATTACAGTTTAATGGGTACCGAGTTTCAGTTTTTCAAGATGAAGAGTTCTGGGGATTGATGCATTTATTGAACCACCCACAAACACAGTTAAGACGGTAAATGTTATGTTATGTATATTTCCCCACAATTAAAACAAATAGTTTTAAAAGTACCTCCATCGAAATAGGTAAGTGTTGGTAACCTAGGCCTCTGGCATCTTTGGAGGCAGGTGTATAATTCAGGAAATTCACTAAGACACCAAGCAAATTGTCTGCATGCTATTCCCGACTCCACAGGGGAGAATGAGGCATTTAAACGGGTTTCTTCTCTTGGGGGGTAAAAAGCTAGGAGTCAGGACTTAGAGGCAGGAAAAAAAAAAAATGTAATGAGAGCTCTTGAGGACGTTTGACCTTTTCTGATTTCTGAAGCTGAGCGGAGGCAGAACAGACCAGTGTTAAACCTTGTGACTCTAGACCACACGGCCCAGCACCTCATAAGCTTTCTGACCCTGTGGCAGTTCCCTCAACTCCCTGTGCTCAGGCTCCTCCCCTACCAGATGAGACTAAGGATGCTGCCAGCCCTGACCTTACACAGCCGCTGTAAAGACTACCTGAGAAAGTTCACGGTCAGGGTTTTTAGTACAGAGCTTGCACACACAGGAAGTGATCAATAACTAGTTGCTCTCATTATTGGATCATTGAGGCAATTGAGATCACAAGCCATGATCTGAATGATCTAGCTCAGGCGGCACCAAACCAGAACTTTGCAGGAAAAGGGGAACATTTTCAGTCGTGACTGCCCTGTCTGGGTCACCTCCCATCACCTTCTCCCTATCTGCACCCAGACACCCCACCCACACCGTTCCAGCCAGACAGCAATAAGACCACCCACATCTCAAAGAGTATTATTGGCCCGTCATCTAGGTCATTCAATTAAAAGTTATTTCTTTCCCCTAATTTTCTAGGCAGTTTGGACCAAAGTGAATTTGGTCTGTAAATTACAAGGATAATTACCCAATTTCTGTCCTCAGTATTAACATTGGGGGCAGACGGTTGGTGGATTTTAGGGTGGTATTTACTTTTCTCTTCCACTGCTTTAGCTTTCCTGCAAGAATCTGGTCCCTTTCCTTTGTTTAAAACTAATTATTGCATTTTTTCTGAGTATAAAGGTTTTTAATGTTCATCAAAGCAAATTCTGAAAATAATAATAGGTAACACATAAAGGCACTATACTAAGCACTTTACATGCTTATTATATACTTAGCATACACTTAATTTTGTACCCTGTCTTATAAAGGCACAGAGAAGTTAAGTAACTTATACAAGGTCACACAGCTACAATGTGATGGAGCCTGGGATCCAAATCCAGGTAGTCTGGCTCCAGTCTACACTCCACCACCAATGTACCAAAAAGTACAAAGAAGAAAATCAAAATCACTTGAACTGCAAATGCTGAAATAACACTTAATATCTTGATATATTTCTTTAATTGCCAATCTCTGCACATATCCAAATGTGCCTTTTAAAAATAGATCTGGGCTTTTAGTGTACATGGATTTTTTATAACCTGCTTTTTTCCCTTGACCACTATGTTGTGAACATTTTCCCATGTTATTGCGTCTTCTACAACTTGATTTTTTAACACTACATGGTATTCCATTGCATGGAGGCACCATATTTTATTTAATCCCCTACTGCTGGACATTGCACTTATTTCCAGTTTTTCATTATTGTAAGTAATAGGCTTCCCTATAGAGAAATCTGTGTTTGAAAACCATCTGGCAGTGCTCTTAAATGGAGAGATTGCGGGGTAGACATTGTGCACATTGTTAAGGCTTCTGGGTTTCAACTACCAAACTGCTCCTCAGAAACTGCACTGACTCCCCCCTGACAGCACTAACTGAGGTGCATGCTCCTCCTGAGTCCCTGGCTACGGAGGTCCCTTCTACCCAGAAGCATCCTGCAGCTATCCTGGTCTCAGCCGAGGGGCCGTGTGAGAAAGAATTCCTTTCTTGGAGATGCTCCCTAAAGCGTCCTCTTTCCAGGTGTAGCCTGTGGAGTTGTAGCTTATGGAGGTGTCAGCAGCAATCCTCGTGTGTGTGTGTGTGTGTGTGTGTGTGTGTGTGTGTGAATATGTGTTTTAATCTAGGAGGAGAGATGCTGCAACATACTTAGTGCGCAGAAATCAAAAGGCAAACAAAATTAACCCAAAGCAGGAGAGCTGAGAAGAGATGTAGAGAGAAAAAGGAGCAAAACCTGGCGGTGGCGGGGGGCGGCTCATGACCCTGGGTCTCCCTCTCTCACTAGAGGATGGATGTCCCTTTTGCACAATGCCCAGCAGGGCCACAGAGGGGGAAGCATGTGTCCCGCCCATTCCTCGGAGCCCCAGACTTGCCGGCCATGGATGGAGAAAATCCTGCCCAGCTCTTGCTGACTCTGGGATCACCCTGGGATCAAACGAGATGATAAATGAGGCACGCACAGCCCCACGAGGAGAGAACGGTCCACGTTTACCTTGGTCTTGTTCGAGGCAAGTGGTTCTGGGGCTGTGCCCTTGCTCATCCATTTGTCATCTGCCCAGCCCATGTGAGCTGCAGGGCCTTCCTTCACACCAGGCTGAATTCCAGCAAGCCACACTCTTTCCTCCACAGAGCGAGCAAGGCCCCTACTTCTGTAACCACCCTCTTTCCCAGCCTCCCTCAGGCCATGCTCTGCTGGCCCTGGCACTCCTATGCTTTTGAAAGTTGTGGAGACAATTTTATTGAAGTCAAAGAATTAGGGTCTATGGGAGAAGGAGGGCTGCTCCTATTTTTTTTTTTCACTATAAAATAGAGACAATAAGTACACATTGTGAGGTTGTGTAGCTGACGAAAGAAACAGCTTATAAATCACTGAGTATGTAAATGTGAGTTGCCTTCCTCTAAGTGAAAAATTATGTGATGAGATTTGTGTTTAATGGAAATTCATGCAATAAGGGAGCAGAGAAGGCAGACTTCATTCCAATCCGGTCATCAAGAAATGCTTCCTGTAGGAGGCTGCATTTGAGCCTGGAAACCCAGGTGAAGGGAGAAACAAAAGAGAGGTGGTTGAATTGTAAGATGTGATCAGAAATCAATGTGACAGGAATTTGGCAATATGTATTCGGAAATGTGTGTTGGGACCCTGATGTATGAAATCTGTGTGCTTTCATGAATTAAGAAGAGTAAGAGATCCAAACCTGGTGGATTTGCCTAGCGGTGGTAGCAAGGAATAATAATCAAATATCTATTTTTTATCCGCAACTGATATCCCAACACTTGTTGAGAACTTACTATATGCCAGGCCCCATGCTAAGTGTTATATAAGCTACCCAGTTAAATTCCCATGGGCCCAATACTATGATGATACCATTTTACAGATGGAATTCCCACTTTGCAGATGAAAGGGGCTCATGGAAATTAAAACTTGGCCAAGGTCACCAGCTAGAAAGATCTAGAGACAGATTTATGAAAAACCAGTGTGACGTTGGAGTTCATAAACTTAACGAACACAATTTTGTAGCTCACTTCTTGCGCTTGGCTGTGAAGAGGATCCCAGTGGGCTGCATGTCCAGCTGCCCACCTCTCAGAAGATTCAGACTTCAACACTCAGAGGCCAAGGGATCCCTGGAAACCAGTAAGCTCCAGCCCTGGCTCTGGCCACACACACTCTGCTCTCACTGACCACTTCCTACCCGCAGCTCTGCGGCCTCTGCTGGGTCCAGGCCATTAGCACTTGCCTGAATCCTTGCAATAGCCTCTCAACTACTTGCTCTGATTCCACTTTGGTCCCCTCCCCACACACGGACTACTCTCAGCCCAGCAGCTGGACACAACCCAGCATTCTGTAGCAGGCACCTGCATCTTCTATGCAGCCTGGCTGACCTCTGCACAAAGGCAAAAGTCCAAGTCCTTCGTAGGACCTGCAAGGCCCCCACGATCAGCCCTCTTACCTCTCTGACTTCGTCTCCTACAACTGCCCCTGGATCATTCTGTCCAAGCCAAACCAGCCACCTGCCTGTTCATCCAACAGGAAAAATACCCTCCTGCCTCTGGACTGCTGCACTCACTCTTCCCTGTCTGGAATGTTCTCCCCGCTGTTCCCACCCTCCATGTGCATCAAGCCCTCATGTCCCACAAGTTTTATTCAAACACCTTCTTAATGAGGCTCTACCAGACACTCTATCTAAAATTTCAGTCCTCTCACGCCAACACTTCAAATCTTTCCTCCCTGCCACCTTTTCCCTTCTTAGCATGCTGCCATCTAATGTGTTGTACGTATTACAATTATTTGTCTTATTTGATTGTCTCTCTCTCTCCCATTATAACACAGCCTCCTTGAGGGTGGAGGTTTTCTTGTGACTTGTTCAATGCTACGGCCCCAGCACCTAGACTGGGCCTGGCTCAGAGGAAGCACTCAAGAAATCTTTGGGAACAAGTGAAAAAAAATGAATGAATGACTTGATGAACCTAGGGGTGTGACCAGCTGCTGTATGTAGGAAGGGCAGGTGGAGGGCAATGCTGTCCCCTCCTACCAAGGTCAACCTGGGAGAAGGAAAGGGTGGGATGCAGCAGTGACAGGTTCCGGGCTCTGCCTTGGAAGTAACAGTGGAGTAATTCAACATGCCTGAGCCTACATCTCTTCTTTCGGAAAGGTAAGGAGGAAGCCAGCATTAAGAACTGCCTGCTTGGGACTTCCCTGGTGGTGCAGTGGTTAAGAATCTGCTTGCCAATGCAGGAGACATGGGTTCGAGCCCTGGTCTGGGAAGATCCCACATGCCACAGAGCAATTAAACCCATGTGCCAAAACTACTGAGCCTGTTCTCTAGAACCCGTGCTCCGCAACAAGAGAAGCCACCGCAATGAGAAGCCCACGCACAGCAACAAAGAGTAGCCCCAGCTCTCCGCAACTAGAGAATGCCCACGCGCAGCAATGAAGACTGAACGCAGCCTAAAATAAATAAATTTAAAAAAAAAAAAAAAAAGAGAAAGAGGAAACACTTAAAAAAAAAAAAAAAAGAACTGCCTTCTCTGTGCCTGGCACTCACCCAATTCTCACAACATCCATGGGAGGTACATCTCCTGCCCATTTCACTGATGAGAAAACAGAGGCTCAAAGGCCACAACTACTTCCTAGCACATGGCAGAGTCAGGAGTAGAATCCATGTTCGTAGGTTTTCAAAACCTGAGCTCTTTATAGTTCATATGCCTCCTCTCTCTTGAAGAGAGGTCACTTGTCCTCTACCTACGGGCAGGGAACCTGCAATAACACCTCAAACAGCTGTTATGAGCCCCAACGAGACTAACCCGAACCTGGCCCTCTGCAAGCCCACAACCAGCACCGGCAACAAGCACTGGCCTCAGAACTCCCTGCACGAGAGCACGGCTTCACTCTGCTCCCACCTCCTCGTGTGACAGGGAGGAGAGAAGGCAGAGGGGCCTGCTCATTAAGCCCTCACCGACCTTCCAGGTCAGAGAAAAGATGGAAGCAAAAAACCATGCGGGTGGTGAGTTCCTCTCTCGCCTCGTTTCCTCTAACATGGACCGGCTTTAGGGTCCTGAGGCCTGGGCTCCCCTCCATAGGCTCACCTGCACTGCTCTGTGCTGAGTCTGTGCTCGGAGCGAGCGGGGCTGCTCCCAGGAATGTGGGCTTAGCACTGGGAGGCCAGATGGCATGTCGGAGCGTCAGGATCTACGTCTCATAGACCTCTCCGGGCTGCCAGATCAGTCTCATTAGCAGCTCTGCTCCCTGAGGGTGAACGATGCTCTCCCTGCATCCCTGCACCTGCTGCAAGGCCAGAACCTCCGTATCTGGAAATGCTACCTGGATACGCTTCTCTCCGCCCCAGCCAGACGCTGCTCGAACCAGAGAAGGAATCACTGAAGGAAACCCTCACATGGGGCAAGAGTTAGGCCACGTGGTGCTGTCTGTAGAGTCAGTATTAGTATCAGATTGCACTTTGATAAATGAGAAGTCTTTGAAAGATTATTTTGACTTTATCCACTGATTTAAAAAGCAAGTAGACAGTCCATTTTCAGTAGCGCTAAGACACTGGGATTCAATCATGGCCCCAAACGAAGCTCTAAGTCTTATCCCAAAGGCTTGAATTAGGAAGCCATTTATGCTTATTTTGTATGTACTTATTAAAAGGAAGTCGTGATCACCAGAACTTCGCAAGGGGGCGATAGAAACAGCTACAGTGTGTGTGTGTTCGTGAGTGTGTGCATACGTGTACGTGAGCACGTGTGTGTGTGCGTGTGCATTAGCATATTCGTTAAGAGCTTACAAAAGTCAAAAGATTCATTTAGCTGCTAAAACGCTCCTGCAGGCTGAGGCTGGCATAACTGCTCAAATCGAGGGATTCTGGGAGTGACTTCTCACCATTTCAGGAAAATGCTTCCCACCACAGGCCCCCATCACCCTCTCCCTTTACAAAAGGATCACCAACAATAAACAGAATCACCACCTAAGGTTTCTGCTCTCACCAATAACTGACCACGTCCAGAAAAAGGTAGAGGGAAGAGGGTGGGCTGGAATGCGTTCCCAAATTAAACCAAGCCCGAGAGCCAAGCTCCCTCTCGGGATAACAGAGAACATTTCTCCTCTCCCGGGCCTCAGGCCACGCTGAAATGAGGGCAGTACATCCAGTCAAAGCCATAACACACCTGTAATATTGTCATAGCTCCGGAAATTCATTTCGATGTGGTCCCACTCCAGCACCATGCAGTTCTCCATGCTGGGCTGAGCGATGGCCACGTACACATCATTCTTGGAGTTGAACGTATCCACTGAAACCGACTGGTAGGGCAGAGTCTGATGAACAACAAAATCTGGGAAGGGGTGTTTAAAAAAAAAGTCTCCGTGAGCTCTCCTGTGGGCATTATGGACCGCCATTCCCCTTCTATCCTTTCTCTCATCAGTTCCAAAGAGGACGGGGGAGGGGGGAGGGCAGGAGAGAAGCAACACACATCATGGCATGTTTCACTCTGGATGAGTCCAGAGAGTTCTGGCTTGTGCAGAAATAGCAGACTGAACGCACAGCTTCTAATACAGCTTCCTTGAGATAAATAGCTCATGAGTCTGGCTAGAGGATCTCAAAGTTTTAAACAAATTTGGTGAGACCTGGCTTTCAGAAAGACGGGACAGAAAGGATACTGCAGGGCAACATTCCTGAAACTATGGTGAAATTTACTCTATGAAGAAGGGCTGCTGTGGTCAAATTCCTTTGGGGAATGCTGTTCTTTTTAGCTCTCTCAGAATAGTCCAGGTAGTAAAGACAACTAAAAGTAGATTCCCCAAAGGGCACACTGCAGTTTTGGAAACCAAACCAAACACTTTGACGAGGTCTTGGAGGTTGATAAAGCCCACTGTGCGGGGAAGTTAACCTAGGTGTGTTTACTGGATTGGTAGCAGTGCTAAGTACGGCTGTGCCTGGGATCTGGGTACTGCTCTGCAGCTCAGGGAGCAGTTACAGGAGATCTATTCGATTTTCCAGCAATATAGACGCCATCCTATTTAAGCACGCATTCTGCTCTTACACTTAGTGGCAAGTCAATACCCATCATCTGTGTCGCTCCCTGAGCTACAATGACTCACTCTGTGAAATCTTGGTACGGAATGTACAGTCTTACCAAGAAACAGGGTTAGCATGCCCTCGGATGCAAGAACGGTTAGTGTGTGCAGTAGCTAGAGAAACAATGAAGAAAGAAGTTTTTTTTAAAAAACAAAATACTAATAAAGTTTAAGTTATTTCTTTGGCCAGAGATCTTTCAGGGTGCACTGCTTCTTAGCAGGCTAAAAGTGCCCAGGGTAAACTGAGGGTGGACGTCTGGCTTAGGAAAGTAGTTCCTATGAGAAAATCCTGGCTTTGCCCACCTCTTCCCCCACCTAATCCTTATCCATGCCCACTGAAGTCCCATCTCCTCTTGCAAAGCTGCCCTGACCAGTCCAATCAGGGACCCTTCCTAACTTGCTGGACTCATAACCAGGCAATGTTGTTTACATATTATTATTTACTAGGATTTAGTCTCCAACATAGAGACATCAGGGTCTGATTTGAAGAAATGGGAGAGATCTTAGAGCCAGAAGCTGAAGCTCAGAGAGGGTGTATGCCCGGCCATGGACACACAGCCAGCGTGGTGTGTCTGCTGAACCAAGGGCTTCCTAAGGAAGGTCCTACACTTCTCAGAGCTCCAATGACACAAGCCCACAGCAGCCACTCAAGAAATGATTGACTCAGAAGCCTCATGAAAGATGTCAACTGAGGGCTTCCCTGGTGGCGCAGTGGTTGAGAGTCCGCCTGCCGATGCAGGGGACGCGGGTTCGTGCCCCGGTCCGGGAAGATCCCACATGCCGTGGAGCGGCTGGGCCCGTGAGCCATGGCTGCTGAGCCTGCGTGTCCGGAGCCTGTGCTCTGCAACGGGAGAGGCCACAACAGCGAGAGGCCCGCGTACCGCAAAAAAAAAAAAAGAGAAAAAAGTCAACTGAGAAAGGCATTAAAAGGGCAGGTACCAGGTAGTGAGTACGGAAGGCCCGTGCAAAAGGACTAGAGGCAGGTAAGGGGGCAGAGCAGCTGAGCGAGTGTTAAGGTGGGAAGCGTGGAGCCGGGGCCGGAAGAGCAGGTGCCTGTCAGTGGGCAGAAGGTAAAGCTGAGGAGTAAGGGCGGCGTGAGGCACTGGAAAGAGCGCTGTGCCTGGAGTCAGACCACCTGAAACCACTCCCTGTGTTTGAATCCCTGGGCTGCGTGCGCACCTCCCCTTACAAGGCCTCGGTTTACTCATCTGCAGTATGGGGGCAACGATCCAGGCTCGATGGCAGGAACAGACTAGGTAATGTGGTGGACATGCCAACCTCAGGCTCAGCACACGGTAGGCGACTGATAAATATGGAATTGAGATCCAAGCAAGGACAGTCCCGCTCCACTGTCCTGGTCACCACTGGGCCATCTCTTGGGGACAGTGTTCATTTTAACGGCATCTAAGATAAAATGCCGGAGCGCTGACTCTGCCTTTTTGCTGAGTGACCTTAGGGAAGTTACCCAACCTCTCTCTGCCTCAGTTTCTTCATCGTCTGTTGAATCCATACTCACGTAGAACAGTGCTTTGCACAAGGTGCGTGCTCAATACACGCTACCTTTTGGAGGGGCCCCTCTCGTTCTCAGTGGACAGGAGCTGCTGAGTAAATGCTTGCTGGCTTGGCGAGTGTGGGAGGGCCGGCCTCGCCCCTGACCGTGGTGGGAGAGGACGGGGCTGAATGAAGGACGTTTGCAGGTACAGGGAGAAGAGGGAGAAGCAAAGAGGAGGCTGCCTCTGCACCCGACAGCAAGAGGTGGCCGAGGGACAGTGGGGACAGTCGGCAAGAGTGGAGGAGGTACCCCCCCTTCTGGAACATTCGGAAGAGCTGGGGCAGGTGAGACAGACTGGTTTCTACCCCGCCTGCACTTGCAGCTCCAGGAGCTCGGGCAAGAGCCTCAGGTTCCCCAGGAGTAAAATGAGGGCAACGTCTATTTCACAAGGTTGCTGTAGAGGCCGAATAGGAGAGTGAGGATTAAGTGTTAGCGCCCAGCCTGGGCTGCGGTGATCCCTCAGGAGTTCTACACGCGTAACAGTGACAGTGTGAAGCTGCCTGCGTGAAGACTTAGGGGAGAGTCACCATGGATCCTAGTTCCCCCTCCTCTACCAAGTCCCCCAAAACACCAGCGTTGCTTGGTCAAAGACTAAAACCTGAAAAACCCCTGGTTCGTTCCTGTGGGCCCTGGTGGCCCCAGGATAGAAGTCGGAAAACGCTGCAAAAGGCTTCCGTGTTCACAGGCTGGTAAATGGGAAAAGGAAAATGGAAGCAGTCACGGTCTGCTTTCTTTCCTGGAGGTAGAAGAGGACTCAGAGAATACAGCTGCGTTCTTCTAATTACCACCAAGACGTCTATAACCTCCTCCAGCATCTCCGGTTGCCTTGCCTCATCCCAGTCTGCCCAAGGTTCCCAACACTCCTGATGCTTTATAACCCCCTCTGCTTGCGTTCAGAGCTTCCTGACTACACTCTGAATTCTCAGAAACACGAGCACTTGTGAGCTTAAAAATGCAGGCCGTTTAAAGTGCAGACCCAAAAGTTTCAGTTTTTTATTTTAAAAAAATTCCAGAATTTTAATTTTATTTTTAAAAAAATATAGAGAGCATTTTACAAATCTAGCCTTTCATGGTTCTATTTTCATTGATTTCCCCCAAACATTGGTTTCATAATATTTTCTATAGACTGGCTATCTGGCACAGCACAGACTGTTAAATCATTCGAGCTATAAATCTAATTCTTAATAGGACACTCCTTCTCCCCCTTCGCCGCTCCTGTCCAAAAAAAAAGGAGGAGAAGAGAAAGAAGGAAGAAGGGAAAAAACCGGTGAAACAATACGATTGATGAATGTGTGTTTGTGTGAATGGGGGAGAGGACTCGGGGAATTTAAACATCTTCCCCATCACCATCGTAAGTTATTTCTCACAAACGGCAAAAGCACATTCATTGTGGAAAGATCTCAAACAATCCACATGCTGATATGACATCAATTTACTGGTGTTAAAGTATTAATGGCCTTCTCTGCAAAAAGCACTTCCACTTCCATTCACATTGGATTAAGTTCATGATGTCAGTGGGACTCTTACAATTTAGGCCTTGCTCCCACTGGAATCAACAGATTTTTACATACCTATTTATAGCACTTGCAGAAAATAAATTATACATGATGCTGATCCTATTGGGAGAGAAACTGCACATTAATGCATTATTTCTCTCTGCATTTTCATCAGCCCTGAAATAGGGAAACTAACGGGACAATTAGGATGCAAAATTCACACCCTCTGAGGAATTTAGTGAATTATCCACCTAACATGGGGAATTATGAGTAGGAAACAGGGATTTTTGAGGTGGTTAAAAATAGACTTGAAGCAGAGGGTTATGGAGGGACTGATGAAGCTGCAGAGCTGAAACCGGCCAGGGGTGGCTTTGTGGTGTTAATTACACCCCTGTGCTGAGGAACAGGATGGTAATGTACCCTCCTCTCCCTGGGAAGAACAAGGTGAGACATCTGCCGGAAGAATTTACTCCTTTGCTAAAACCCCGAGCTAAGAGGAAAACAGTGCACTCAGAAAATGTGCTTCTTCCCCAAACTCGAGTGAGGATGTGGTCATGGTACCATGAGTCTTAGACTTGGCTTTCCAACTTCCATCCATCCTCACCTATCTCCTCCCTGGCCTTAAATAGAGCACCAGCGTGTGAGGCTTGATCTGAGCCAGAAGATAGGAACCCCCAAAACTCATACTTTATCGACCTAGTTCTTACAAGGCAGGGACTATATTTGGGGGGAGGGGGTCACAACTTGGCACGATTTTTTTGTGATGGAAGACACCGTGGGTGAGAGCTCATCTGTTCGTGAGCCTTAAAGGGATAAAACAAGAGCAAAGACAGAATCATCTTCTCCCTGTTTCCAGGCGGGGGTGGGGGGGGCAGACTTCCTAAATTTTAGCAAAAAGCTTGTTAGCAAAGATAAATATGTATAAGAGAATGCCCCCAAATGTGTTAAGGGACTCATGCTGCCCCAGAGATTCTGGGTTTAGGACAGATTCCTAGTTTCCAAGGCCCTCTATAGTCCAAGCCATTTCTCTCTGAGATTGGCAACGGTGTCACACACTAGGGCCGGGAGTGATGAGAACAATGGAAAAGCTGCTCACTTCAGCATGGGGTTTAGAGAACTCTCCAGAAAAATGAGAAGAGGCAGAGAGGCACCCCAGCGAGCTGGGGTTTCACATTTCATACGGCACGGCCTTGAATGCCACCTTTTGGTGCAAACGTCACTGACTGTGACCTCTGATAGACTGCACTGCTCTACAATACAATAAATAACCCCCCAGTGGCCTCAGCTGGCTAAAGGGCACCTGCCAATTACACAGCTGAATAAGTCCCTGTTCAGTGATGAAAGACAAGGGCATTTCCATAAGACTTCAGGTTTCCTCTCAGCAAAGAACAGAACTTGTCAGGTCCCTTATTTACAAAGATATCTAGAAGTAATTTTTACTTTTGAGTTTGTTTATTAGATCGGGGGATAGCAGTAGGACTAGCCTAAATGTGATATTTTGTTCTTAGAGTTTTTTTGTCTTTTGAGTTTCCATAACTATTCTCTGAGTTCTCTTTTCTGCTGCTCCTACTGACATGACTTGAGGCTTTGTAGATACCAACTTTCAGCCTAAGTGTTTATTTTTATAAGTCCGGTAAGCAGGTTTCAGACTGTGGACTGATCCACTCTCCTTTAAAATCTGGCTTTTAGAAGCTATAGAAACTCCATCTAAGCCTTTCATATGGAGATATTCTTGGGCTCTCTACAAGATATGACAGTTGAGGCAGTTAGTATTTTAGTTTTATCTTATAACCTGAAAACATATAAACTGAAACCCTGAGGCAGACTCAGGAAAACAAAATCAAACTTTCTTGACATTTTTTTCCTCAATGTGAATTTTTCCTTTTGATAACTACTTGTTAACTTATATTCCTACTTTGCCATTGATTAAGATGCCTAGCTATCTCATTTTACATGGAACTACAAAAGCAATTTTAAAGTCTGGTATTTATTAGTTAAATGTCCTATAAATTTCATAGTATTCAATCAAGAGAACAGTGACTTAGGTCTCTCTGTACTGTCTTTATATGAAACCTAGACTGCTTTGAAAATGTTCTCATGCCAAACTCACCTTTGAGCTTAAAAACAAAAAATCTTTAGACAAATTTGAATTTTGTAAAGAATCAAAAAGAATCAAAAGTAAAGCCAGTGCAGTTAACAAAAATCCTTCCAAACTGTTGAGATATTTTCCTTGCCACATCAAATCATTTCTTTGAGAATGCTTAAATTTCCCCTAAAATAATTTTGATAGAAAACTTTTACCCCCATGTTTCCCCACTCCCTGTTGACAGTCTAAAAGAAAAACAAAGGGTTATTCTAAATATCAGACTTGGATGATAGAGGTTCTGAATACCTGTAGTTGTGCATTCGTAGTCAAAGCTGGTCACGTCATTCAGCTTCTTTTCCTGATATTCTGGTGGACCGATACACAGGACATCAGAAACAGTGGAATTTGTCATCTTCAACCACAGATACAACCACTTGGCTTTGCAGTCACATTCAAACTTATTGCCCCTTAAATCTCTAAAAAACAAAACAAACACAGACACAGAGAAACAGACATGTCGGAAATATTTTGGCCCTAACATGAAACTCCAGAAATCCTGATATCCTGACATATTTAATAACTCCCCCAAATGGAATTTTTAAAAAATTTTGTATTTAATACATCCGATGTCTTTTACGTACCACTGACTTTATTTAACACTCTTCAGTGCCCATGATTTTAACCGTATAGCACGCAGCGAGTGCTCAGAGTTGACACAGCACCATTTTTCCAGATCCTCTTGAAACTGTCACCACGCCATGGTGGAAATGGGGGAGAGGTGACAGAAGAACACCACCCAGCACAGGTTCTCACAAGCAAAAACAGGACATTACAGGAAGATAGTTTTGACAAACACAATTGAAACTTTAAGATCTTGTTAAACTTTGCCCAGCAAGGAGTGACAAGCACTAGGAGACAACGCAGATGGATACGCTACTGCTCTCTGGGAGAAAGGAAGCCCCCGGACCCAGCACGCCAAATTACCATTGGCCTAATGCTACTAAGTATACGGCAAGCTAACACAATACAAACTATATGCCGTTTCCCAGTATTTGCTACTTTGTCATAGATTTTTAGGTACAACATTAAAAAAATGCAGTATAGGGGGAGAGGGGATTTCAAGACAAGCAACATCAACTTAATTTTCATTACTTACAGTTCAATCAGAGAGTCTAAATCACTGAAGACATCCCTCGGGAGTGCTTTTATGTGATTATTGGCCAAAGAACTAGAACAAAAAAGTCACATTTTAATGTGGTTATTATCTTCATGTCCTATCCCTCTAAAGTCCCTTAAATAAAGCAAGTGACTTAAAACAGAGTTCTAAACCTCTTTAGCAAAAGGTAGTTCAATTTCTGGCTTTGGTCATTGATACTGAGATAAAGAAATGAGTTTAGTTATACAAAGATAACATTATAGATGCTGAAGCATACAATGTCCGTTGTTTGTTTTGTTTTTAAAACAAGCATTGATTAAGCTCTTGATACACGTTAATCATCCTCAGATGGCATCTCACGTTTCGCAGAATAAAAGTCAAAGTCCCTTTGATGGCACCCAAGGCCCTCCATTGTCTAGTTACCTCCGTTCCCACTTACCTGTGGGACTGAGTCTCTGAGGATTCAGATCACCCACACCGGCTCCTTTGCTATTGCTCACACAGGCTAGTCACACTCCCAGCTCAAGTTCTCTGAACTCGGTGTTCATCTGCCTGACGCTCTCGCCCTAGGTGTGGTTCATCCATCGCCTCCTTTAGGTGTGTCCTCCACTTTCACCACCTTCCCTGATCTCTACACAACTCCCTTCCATGCCCTGTTGATCTCCACTGCACTACTGTCACTTAGCATACAATATATATTAATTATCCATCTATTTGTTTACTGACTCTGCATTCTCCCTATACATAAGCAACACGAGGACAGAGATTTTTGTCTGTCCATATCTGTATCCCTTTCATCTAGAACAGTGCCTGGCACATAGTGGGTACTCAGTAAAGTCTTTCTGAATGGATGACTTAAGCACTAAAATGAGAATGATAAAAAGATAGATGTACAGTCTTATCCTAAGAAGTTCCCTCATGGGGCATCTAAGTGAATTTTATTACTTGTGACTATTAAAAAATAGTATCTACTTTACGTAAATATTCTTTTACATAAAGAATCTCAGCTCTAACACTAATGATAATAGAAAATCTCAGTGAACCACAATGTTTAGGGAATGACTGATTGTGATCAATTTCATTTTCTCATTAATTAAGGTTGACCAGAAACCATATTTTGTATTTTTGCTCTTAGTGTTGGAGATCTTTCTAACATGTCTTAATCTACCCCCCATCTCCAGGAAGCAGACTTGAACAAACATCATCAATGCTTTCTCTGATGATTCAGGATTATGCAGTGCCCTGTCATCATCCTGCTGAAGACGAATGTACATGGTGCTGGGCTGCTGACGTAGAAAGATGAGAGGTGTTGAAATGACGTACATCAAGTCTGATTTCTCCCAGGCATCATGCCCTAATGTGAGTCAGCGAAAAAACTGATGCTGACTTTTGTTTTCTTTTATACATTTGAGTATACAAACAGCAAAACATATAAATGATGATCCCCATGTAGGTAATTCAGCACCAACCTCTTTAAAAATATATAGGAAATTAATCTTTTGTAGCATCATAATGACCCATCCCAGAAGTAGGAACGAAAGGGTGCTCCTCCTTAGAGTCAACTAGGGTAGAAAGTTTGTGCCCATTTTAAATCCAAACATTCTTGCTGAGTGAGAGCAATGGAATACAGGGAGACCTATAGTTTCTAAATTATGTCTTTTCCCATCCAGTTAACCACGAATGGATTAAAATACAATTTCATGTATTATTTTACCTTCCTTTCCTAAATGATTTATTGGTACAATTTTAAACATGTTGGAAAACAGGCCGAACAGATTGAAATCGTAACTACAGACTGTAGATTATAGACTACAGACTGTAATCAGACTGAACGTTCTCTAGAAGTAGTTTCTTGAAATTTAAAAAGGAGACAGTTTTGATTTTTTTTTTCTGGCTGCTAGTCACTTTTTCTGGAAAGTAAAGTACAATATTTTTAGCTAATTAAAGGTTACTAGTTTAGCTAAACATTTTTAGTGAATTGAAACGCATTGGATTGAAGTGCTAAGCATATACGGAATGGTCAAGGCCAAAAGAAAAAAAGCTGAATGTTTAGTAACTGTTCCAAGTGTTCAATTTAGATTTCGGAAAGCTGAATTATTTAGATGGACTGCCCACCCCTACCCCGCCCAGACTCCGTGCATAACATCTCACTTTCCACTTCATTTTGTGTACAAGTTCATGGTACTTCATTTCTAAAACTACTTAACAGCAACTGGCCCCTTGGGCTTTGTGGGACTGCTGGAAAACAAATGTCCTAGATTTTAGTTACAGATTGGCACTGCTCCTTCAATGCTTTGAAACCTGATCTATGTTTCTTTACCTATGGATGTGAGTCTGCAGGTGTTGGAAAAGTTCATAAAGGTAAAAAAGCAGATACTTAAAACAAGCAACTTCCAGATAGTCACTTCCTTAAGCACAGGAGTGAACTTTAGAGAGCTGATGTGTTCTCCTTGCTTAGAAGTTTACAAAAAGAAGGGGATGGGGTGGGCTGGGAGGATCAGTTCATTCTTTCAACAGTGTATTAAATGTTTTTATTACTATGTACATCTCCAGCCCAGAGGAGTCAACTTTAAAAGTCATAAGACTTGCCCTGCAGTAGAGCACATATGGAAAACCCAGCTTAGTAACTCATTGGTCAGTCAGTGAATCAGAAAGAATGTCCTGCTGGCTTAGCCCTGTGTGAGGCCCTGGGGGAAGAGCAGAGCTAATGGAAGATCAGCAGGGGCCCTGCCCTCAGGGAGCTTTCAACACAGCTGGGGAGATGAAACTAACATCTGTGAAATGGCACCAACCAATATGGCCAGTGTCTACAGCAAAGTGCCCATTGTGTGGAAACAGCTAGGAGGGCTGCAAGAGGTGTGGAGGGGAGATCAGTAATGACTCCAAGGAAAAGACAGAACTTAATCTGGGCTGTGAAGGAAAAGGTGGATTCCAGGAGATCATGGGCAGAAGAAACCGTATCCTGAGCAAGGGAAAGGATGTAAGGGAAAGGCCCAATAATGGGGTGAATTGGGTGTGCACAGGGCGCCCTGAGAGCCCAGTGTTGTGGGCACATTCAGGGAAATGAGCTGGAGAGCTGGGGGGAGGCGGGCCCCATAGGCTTGACTGTGGGATGGGAACACACGCTGGATGGGCTTAATCTCCTCTAATGCATCAGATGCGCTCTGGACCCAAACAAAGGACTCCTTTGTTCCCTCTGTGTGTGCCCCCTGCATGTCACACAGACAAGGAGGTGCCTCTTGCACACATATGGGTGATACACAGCATATGGTTGTATGTGCAGATGTGCAAGCATATACACACAGTTATGTGCACACATGAATAGAAGTCCATGTGCCCAAGGGCCCACATGCACAAAGATATGCAAATACATATGCACAATACCTGCATATTTACATCTGTTTTCAGACCAAGGACCCAGAGCCAACTGGTCCGATGAAAGTTGACATCTGGGCGAACTCAACCAGTCACACGGGCTTTACTTTAGGCGTATAATCTGCCCAGAGCCTTTGCTCAAAAACAAAGCCCTTCATTCCTGACTTCTGGGAACTGGATTTGTCTTGCCACAGCTGTTCTTCTCCAGACCCCCCCAGTTGTCTTCCTAGCAGACCCTGTCTAGCCACCCAAACTGCCAAGGCTACTCAGCAGCCCCTGGAAAAAACTGAGGCTTCTTCATTAGCGGAGGGAGGGAATGATGCTATTGTTGTGAACGATGACGATGATGAGGATAACAACGCCAACCAGACGTTGAACATTTACCGTGGATAATGGGTCGGATGACTTGCAAGCAAGCACTAACCCACTACGTGCGGCAATCTTATGAGGTCTGTATAATCATCCCCATTTTTAAGGATGAGAAAAGTGAGGCTCGGAAAAGGCTAAGTAATACTAACAAATGGTGGCCTTGAGATTTGCACTCGAGTCTATTCTGACTCAAAGCCCATTGTCTTCGCCCCTACAAGAACATGGGGATTTGGCATCTAGGTTGAATCTGAAAACACAGTCAAGACTTTTATAGCAAGGAAAGAAAACATGGAGGAAGGATGCCAATAAGAGTCTGATGTTGTCCAGGATCGGCTGTGCTGCTCCAGATGTTTAGAGACTCCCATTTCCACTCCCTCATCTCCTTACTCTACAAGCTGTAACTTAGGCAGGACTTCCGATCGGTAGCATTCCAGAATCAAGTGCTTACTGAGCCTACTGACAGACACCTTTGCCTCTATCAGGGTCTGATGGGAATGATTATCTCCTCAGATACTGTATCGGTTTCGGTTACACACCCTGGAGGTATTGCCACCCTGCCTAATACCCCTACTCAAAGCCCTCTAACTTCCCCAATTGTCTTTTTACCACAGATAAGCTGACTATGGAGACGGGATATGTTACCCTATGTTATCCTACTCAAACACAAAGTTTCTAGCGTGCAAACGGTTAATAAATTGCTCCTGCCAAGACAATGACGATGTTCACATTTTCATAAGCACAGGCACTATTCTTCCAGTTTTCTAAATTTGCTAAGTGTGTGTGCTTGCTTTATTTGATATGCCGATTCAAATCAATTTAATTTTTTCCTCCAGAAAGCTATTAAAGAACCCAGAGAGCTTAGCTTAAACCACAGATTAATCCAACATAAAAAAAAAGAAAAGCTATTTGCATCCAAATTAAAGGAACCACAAAAATGTCTCTATTCTACTTCACCCTAATGTTGATCCTCCATTCGACAAACATTCTTCAATGAGTCAGGTAAGCCTCAGTTCCCAAATCTGTACAATGGGGACTCACAGATTATGGTGAAATATAAAGAAGAGAAGGCTTAGTGAGCACTCAGCCCAGGGCCTGGCACAGAGTAGGTATACGATACATGTTCCATTCCTTCCCACCTCGTCCATCACTCCCAGCTCAGAGCGCTCCTGTCACATGCAGTCATATGGACCATAACGGCAATTCGGAAGGACGGAGAAGATAAGAAAGCCGAGTGTGTGAGTGATCACAATGGGCTGGTGTCTGA
This sequence comes from Aethalodelphis obliquidens, assembly GCF_003676395.1. Taxonomy (NCBI): domain Eukaryota; kingdom Metazoa; phylum Chordata; class Mammalia; order Artiodactyla; family Delphinidae; genus Aethalodelphis; species Aethalodelphis obliquidens. The sequence goes on along the minus strand of NW_020837950.1, from coordinate 24,647,685 downwards.
TCGACAATACAGAAACTGCTCGGGCAATCTGGCAATGAGTTTCCTTCAGAAGCTATCACAATATGTAGAAAACAGTCAAGAAAGAGAGAGGCACTGGGAAGTGACCCTCACTCCACACATTAAATAGGGCTTACAACACTTTTCACAGGACTTACAGGTGAGTCAGGTCACGAAGGCCACGGAAGGCGTTTCTTGAAATGGTTTCTATTTTGTTCCCTTCAATGAACCTAAGGAGAACAGCCATATAATTAAACTGAATTTTCTCTGCTTAATATCTCGAAAAAACGATACTGGGATGCTTTCAGAATGAAATCTAAAAGCATTTATAAATTTCAGAAATTCATCTCCAAAGGCTCGGTCAGCTATACCAGATTCCAAGTGGGAGCTGGGTGTGTGTGCAAGAGTGCCTCCACACAAGCGTGCTTTTTGCACTCCTTCCAGAAGCAGCCTGGAAGTCTTCAAAGTCAGGATTGGCAGCATGGGTAAAAACATCTTGGGGGGAAAAGGAGAAGAAAGCCCTACACAAAGGCAAGATATTCTCAAATTCCGCAAGACTGGAACACTTCCAGACATCTTCCCCCCTCCAACCTTCACATTTCACAGTGCCTGGCTATAATACTTCTGTTAACATCATTGCCCCTTGAGGGGAGCCCATTGTTTTACCTCTTCATATTAAAGTCCTTGCCCAGGGAGAATTCCATTAAGCTTGGCTTCTGGCAAGCTTGAGTTCATCATGTCCTACACAGTGTCATCTCTGAACAAGTGGGTGACAAGGCAAGGATATTCTCAAGATCTCTAGGCTACTTGGAAATAGAAAGTATAAGGAAGTTGAGCATGGGCCACACTTCTTTCTCTGTGCTAAGATGTCTTAGGGCTTGCACACAGGACCTTGCAGTAATAACTCCAGCCATGCTTTAAAATGGGAAATACATGAAGTGAATGCACTAGGACTATTCCCTAGGGCCACAGAGAACTAAATTTTCGTTTACGGCATCACATTTCTTCAAATGTAAGAAAGTCTCTGATGAGATGGTCCAAGGGAGACTTTGCAACATGATGTTTTTCGTTAGTGAAACAGTTCTTGATTCATAGACTGAGAATGATCCGGTGCCTGTTTTTTTTTTTTTTTTTTTTAAATCGGGGTCTATTCAGTAATAGACTTCAGTATAAGCTGAGAAGCGAACTTCCTCCTCACAGTAACCTTGACAGGAAGATGTACTGCTTGAAAGAGAGAATGGATGGTTCTTTGTTCACCGCCTCCATCGGCTGTTGATGTGCTCTGATAGAACCTAGTTGGCCTAGCACTTCAGCTGACCACTCTTCCCAGGTTACATAGACTATCAAGTATTATGAGAGTACCCGTATTATGTATCCTCTGAAGAAAGACTTTCTCCAGAGACATCTTTCCTGAGGACAGAAAATCAGCAGAGAGCTTTCTTAGACCCAGGATGTACTTAGAATTCCAACATCTACCTGTTAACCTCAGATAAGAAAGCAGAGACGCGGATTTAAAAAATGCCCCTGAATGCTAGGTAAGGAAATCCCATCTGATAGCAGGATTAATATTATTACAAAGTGACAGAAGACAAGGGTGGAAGAACTTAAGGGGAAAAGAGATGACCTGAAAGTGTGAAGAGGCAGAAATCAGAGCCAGGCATTGCTGCGGGGGAAAAATGCACAACTGAAAAGGGAAAAATAACCTTTATTTTAAAGGAGAAAAAACAAAATTAGACCCTCAGCTGCAGCTCACAGGAGACACTGCAAACGGGATATAGGACAGGTAAACTAAAAACGTGAAGCTGTATCCCCAAACAGGGAGACTTTCTTAAAAGTATGTAACCCTCAGAATCGTTCAGCTTCATTTCTGGCTGATCAGCAAATCCATGTCTAGCTTTGAGAGGTAAAAATATCCAATATAATTTCCAATTGTGCTTATGACATGACAAATTAAATGTCAGCAGAGAATGAGTGAATATCTTTCCTTCTTTGTTTTCTTTCCCCCTCTTTGTCTCCAACCTCCTCCTGTCTCAGCATGTTTATACACAAGTAAACTATAAAAGGTCAGCGCTGAAAACAGAATGGGGTTTTCTGAATTTTCTCCACCCTTAAGCTCTCTAAGAGATGCTGTCCCAGCTTGGAAAGCAATACAGCCATTCCACTGACATACCAAACGCTCAGCAAATAGACAAAGCACAAAACTTACAGGTATTCAAGATGAAAAAGTCCAGCAAAAGCATCATCCCGGATGACTGTGAATGAGTTAGAATTCAGCAATCTGAAAATAAGAGACATTAGGTTTCAATGCAGAAGTGTAAAATTTGAGTCACAGAGTGAAGCCATTTCTGTTTCTTTTGTTATGTTCTGATCTGTGGGCAAACACGGGCTCTTCTCAGTGTAAAACTGGCCCATTCGGTGTGCAACCTGACTCAGACACTGATGGACAATGGCAAGTGGATTCTCTTTGGCCAGATTTTCTGGTCACCCCCATTATTTCACCTTTCTTCCCTACAGGTCTCAGTAAATATGACCTGAGAGCTCCTATTTCCATAACATTTAGAGGTTAAAAATGGAGGTTCTCTTTTAAAGTGAGGTGTTTGGGAAATGGTACGTTTAGGTGAAATTCAGGTCATAATTCAATGTAATCATGTCCCCAGTTGCTGGATATGGGCGATGGCATCTACAGTAAAGTCCTTGACAGGAATAAAGATGCAGATGTAGAGAATGGACTTGAGGACACGGGGAAGTGAGTGAGAAGAGGGAAGGACACGGGGAAGAAGTGAGAGAGTGGCATTGACATATATACACTACCAAATGTAAAATAGATGGCTAGTGGGAAACAGCAAATAGCACAGGGAGATCAGCTTGGTGCTTTGTGTCCACCTAGAGGGGTGAGATAGGGAGGGTAGGAGGGAGACGCAAGAGGGAGGGGATATGGGGATATATGTATACATATAGCTGATTCATTTTGTTATAAAGCAGAAACTAACACAACAATGTAAAGCAATTATACGCCAATAAAGATGTTAAAATAAATAAATAAATAAAGTCCTTGAGGAAAACATGTGCTGAAAGAAGGAAAGGACACTGCGCACTGGGGACTCAGCTCAGTGGGGACACAACAGGGCAAGTAAACACTAAGAGCCAGCCACAGTTTACTTGTGGAGCTTGGGTATCTTGGGAAGGACTGATACCCAAGAGACAGAGACGGCTCTTCCCAGGACCGCACCTCCAGGACTGCCATTTCCAGAGAGGACTTCCCATACTCACAGCAGCTGCAGGGAAGGCAGATGAGAAAACATTCGGTCCTTGATTTCCGAGAACGTTCCATTTACCAGGCTCCTACGGGCAAGAGAGGAACAAAACAAGGACTAGGTTGCTTTGAGGAAGTGCCGGGCAAGATGGACGAGAAGCCTTATCCTCTACCTGTGCTTTAAACTCCTCCACTCAGGGATGAGGCTTCAAATGGTTGGCCAGGTTCTTCTCAGGAGTAAGAACAAGATGAGTCCAGCCATTTTCCAATGAACTGGATCAATAGGAAAACTGGACTGAATAACAGAAACCGTTACTATCAGTCTAGCTCCTTGCATAGACATCATCTCAGCCGGTTTATATCAATAACCCCTCACTTCCTTTTCTTAACTACAGGAGGCCCTAGCTGAAGATGGATAATTCCTTCACCTCTGCCCATGATTGTTTGTGTAGACACAGCATTAGTGTTGGCCGACGAAACTCAAGGGTAGGATTAAGTGTTCCCCTTGGGAGCACATCTCTGAAAGTCGCTCAGAGCACTTCTGATTAAATGCACCGTGAAAGCCTTGGGAAACAACCCAGAGACACCTGAACTTGAATGTGTGGTGGGAGGCCACGCCATCTGCCAGAGTTAACGGCCAATCAGAACAAGGAACCTGACTATCTTAGCCACCAGGGCCCCTATCCTTTCTGGCCGCAGTAGGACCTCAATACATCATTTCAGAATTATTTCAGTTAATATGCAGATCCGTTAAGCAGCTGCTGGTCTAAGGGATTTAACCAGGGGAATTCTCATTTCTGGAATGCTCCATGTCACCCGACTTAGCAATATTAGGCATCAAACAGGCCCTCTGTTTCTGCTCAGCCAGACTGTCCTGACTGCCTATAAATGCAAACAGGAAGCCCTTCACTCCTGGGTCCAGGCCCCAGCGCCTTGCCTGGGGTGGAGACATGGAAGTGGAGCACAAGAGCAAGTGAGAGCAACCCCCTGCTGCCCCATGGGAATCCCTGCCTCTACGATGGAGTGGGCATCACCCAGCACCTTGGCCTGGATGTGGGAGTCATTTCAGCAGGAAACATTTCCCGGCAGTGAAGATATTGCCCAGTAGCCCCTTCCCCAGCCATTATGAGAGCTGGCCATGTGGTTTGAGTGGCTGTGTGAGGCCAGGCTGAAAGCCCCTGAGCAGGTGGACCAATAATGGGAAGCCCTTTCCTGTCCGTTCCTCCAGCACTGAATAAGCAGCCAGCACAACACGCGGTGAGGAGGGGGGCAAGAAGCCCTTATAAGCTCAGGGCAAGGAGTCCGGCTGACTCCCAGCACTTGCCCTCTGGGCTGGATGCCCACATTCCCCAATGCTCCGCCAGGTCCTCTGTGCTTCCCTCTTCCGGGCCACATGCGGCGGCATCTCCACTTCTAGAGGTGACATGCCTTCTCCCAGGTACTGCCCCACCTGCAGTGTGGACAGGTCCAGAGGAGGGCACCGTGTAAACCACAGCCCCAGACCTCAGGAGGGACGGTGAGGCCTCATTCCTCTGCAAGCGCTCCAGTCATGCTCGGCTGCATACACAAGCCCCCCACACAACCTTCCCACCCCCAACACACATCCTCTCAAACTTTAATGCACCTCAGAATCACCTGGGGAGGCCAAACGCAGACTCCAAGGCTCCTCTCTCGGACCCTGCATCATTCGGTGCGGGCCCCGGAATCTGCATTGGCACAAGCCCCCCCAGGTGGATCTGATGCAGGTGGCCCGCGGGCCAGACTTTGAGAAACACTGCCCCAGGGACTTGTCTGGCTTCCCAGACTCTGGATCTCGGGTTCCCCTCATACTCCCCGGGGCCCGAGACTCCAACCCACGTCCCACCGCGCGCCCCAACCCAAACGCAAAGGAAGGGGCCGGGAAGTGGGGTCAGGGTCGCGCTGTCCCGGCGCCAGAGGCAACTCCCGGGCGACGGCGGGCGCCGGGTGGGGCAGGACGGGGCAGGGGCTGACGGGGTCCCACTCACTCACAGGGAGCTGATGTCGCCCGGCACGATCCTGGGCACCCAGGAGGAGCCCACGCAGATGATGGACTCCTTGGTACAGCTGCAAGTGGCGGGGCAGCGCGCCAGCCGCCTCACCTGCGCGCTCGGCGGGATCAGGCACGCGGCTCCCAGCAGCAAGAGCAGCCGTCCCGGCGCCCCGCCGCCGCCCCGCCGCAGCGCCATGCCGCGTCCCCGGTCCCCGCCCCGGCCGCGAACCCCGCTGCCGCGCCGCGCGCTCGGACTCCGCGCCGCTGCAGACGCGGGCGCCGCTCGCTGCTTCGCCGCCGCCGCCGCCGCCGCTGCTGGCTAGGACTAGGGCGCCGCGGGTGTGGGAGGCCGAGCCGCAGCCGAGCAGCATGCTGGCCGTCACCCCCACTCGGCGCCCCCCCACCAGCGCCCGGGCCTCGCCCGCGCCCGCCTGACATCAGCACCCGAGCCCGCAGCCAGCTCTGGCCAATGAATAATGCGGGGCGGGCGCCCGCCCGCGGGGGAGGGGGCCTCGCGCCGCCCCCCGCCGCGCCCCGCCGGCCCCTCCCGGCCCCTTCCCAGGAGCTGCGGAGAGAGGAGAAAGTTGGGTGACCTTAGGGGAGGAGCCGGCCTGGACGGAGACCCTCTGTGGACCTGGCCGAGCGGTTGGGGATCAGAAGCCCGCAGTCCCTCCACCGGCTCGAAATAATTTGGGGGAGACACTGGGCTCCTTTTAGCCGGGCCAAAACGTGAGAGGCTGGCGGCGGAAAGAGTAGAGCCTGGGGAACTGGCTTGATGACTGGGAAGGGAGACTTTGTCCCGGGTCTTTGAAGAGTACGGAATTTTGAGCAGCCTTTATTAATGTTTAAAAGACGTGAATGCTGCCATTGAGTTCAGCGGGCATGGCTTTGCTTGTCTTTTGGGGTGCGCGATGGGGCTGGCTCCCTGCCCACAGCGCCCTGGGCTCACTGAAGCCGGCCCCCTTTCCCTCTTGAAGGCATGTAGGCAAGCAAAGCTGCTACGGCAGTGCGCGCCCGGCTGCTCTGGGGCCTGCCGCCTGCTTGCCGCAGAGCTCAAACGGCCGTACCAGTTCTCCCTCCCTCGGCGGCTCACTAGGCTCCGCACTCACCCCAGTTAAAGGACAGGGGGCAATTGTTAATAGAGATCAATGGTGTGATACGTTCTAGGCTCTGTACATTTAATCTTCTAACCCTTTGAGGCAGGTCCTAATCTACGAATTAGGAAACTGAGGCACCGAAAGCATCAGTAACTGGCCGGTGATCAAGGAGGAAATGGCTGGGGAGAGATGGGGATGAGAGCCTGGGCTGGGGATGGGTAACCAGGCCCAACTGGGCCCCTCTTCTCTCCGCACCTTTGGTGCAGGGAGCTTGAATCTTACCACAAGGTAGTGTGAACTGGAGAAATCAAAGAAAATGGCCAAAGCAGAATCAAAATTGCTAAAAACCAGGGCTGCTCAGAGTGGGGAATCAAGGGCCCATCATCAGGCTACTAACCAAGGAAAACCATTTCATATGTTAAGCTATACCCCGAAAAGGCAGTGACCGATGCAAAAGGTTATTATTACTGTAGGAATCACCAATACTAGACTCCTTCAGCAGTCATTTGGAGCACGTATGGCTGGCCACTGGTTGGAGGGGGCAGGGGAACAAAGGGACAGGTCCTATTCTCAGGGAGCTTGAAGTCTAGCTGGGCAGACAGCCCTGAAGAAGTAACCCCACGTGGCTACATGGGGGGTCACACATTGACCAAAAGGGGTTCAGGAATCGAAAATCAAGTTTGTTGCAGGTAACTTCATGGAGGGAGTTGACATTCGTTGCAGGTCACCATTTAGCCAGCACCTAGCATCCGTGGGAACCAGTGTACATTTATCATCACACAATTCACATCTGCCCTGAGAAATGGGTCTTCCCATCTTATAGATGGGAAAACTCAGCTCAGAGATGTTTTTTCTCTTGCCCAGGGTCGCACAGGACACAGCCAGGAGAATCCTACGCCAGAGCTGGCTGCTGTGCGTAGCCTTCACTGCTGTGTGGACATGCATTGCCCACATGCCTTACTCAGCAAGGCCCAGTGCTGGCACTGAGGACGCAAACCACGGTCTGGAGAGGGTGATAGGCACATGAACCCACAATCATGGGTGTGTGTCCTGCACATCCTGAAAGATGTTTGCCGTAAGTGAGATGGGCTACTGCTTTATGGAGAGGAGGGTGCGGGGATTCTCAAACACAGTGCCTTCCTGCTGACCCAGGCAAAGGTTCTCAGCTGTGTTGAAGAGGAGCAAGGAGAAAAGGGTGGGTAAGGTAAACTCTCTGTCCCCAGAGCTGTGGGTTTGCAGCCCAGACTGCCACTTACTAACTGTATAATTGTGGGCAAGTTATGACCTCTCAATGCCTCAGTCTCCTCACCTGTAAAATGGGATAGTTGTATGCACCTTTGGGAGCTAAATGTGATCAAGACTATAAAGGATCCAATGCCACACAAGAGGTACTAGGTATTTGTTCAGAGATCTGTGTGATATTGTGGGCAGGGCAAATCTCAGATAAACCCTGGGACTGGAGGGAACGGGTGGGGTGTGGGGTGTGAGAGGCAGTGAAAGGGGATGAATTTTCCTAACCTTTGTGCCTCCATTTTAATCAAGGACAAGGGCACAGTCTAGCACGGTGGTTCTCAAGCAGGGGTGACACTTGACAATGTCTGGGGAAAGTTTTGGTTGTCACAGTGGGGTGGGTGATACTGACATCTAATAAGTAGAGGCCAGAGATGCTGTTAAACATCCTGCAATGCACAACAAAGCATGATCCAGCCCAAAATACCACCAGTGCCAAAGTGGAGAGATCCTAATCTAGTATCCTAGAAAGACCCTTGGCATGAAGAATTCCAGAGGTGCAGATTCTAGGCCTGGCTCCATCACTCATAAGCAAACCTTCTTGGTCATGTCACTCCTATCTCCAGCCTATATTTTATCATCTATAAAATGGGTATAATGAGACCTTGCTCTTTCTTCCCTAAATAAATGTGACATATCATTATTACTTCTATCCTTACCCTCCCCAAGCTAGGTCTAGCTCCAACCCATTCCCTCCAACCTGAAAAACTAGAAAGTTCCTGATAGGAAGGGTGCAGAGAGAAGACTTGGGTGGTATAGTTGGCACAGTTGGTATTTGTTTCGGCTCTGTTAGAGACACTAAGTGAATGCTTGTAAATTATAAGGTGCAGTTTATAAATTAAGATATAAAAATGGAAATGCAGATTACTTTGGTTTGATTCCAAGATCTTCAGTGGTTAAAAAAAAAAAAACTTAATAGACAATCAGAGAGACACAATCTGTTTCCAGGAAATAGCAAGTTTTTCAAAATGTAAAAATCCTTGTTCATATGTACGGTTACTCAAGCTGCATCTCCATGGCAGGAGCACACATTCCTATGGGAGATGAAATGGCACAGGCTGGAGGAGCATGTGTAGGCAGCTCAAAGCGTTGTTCATTCATTCACTCTCATTCAACCACCTGTCATTAAGTCTGTATTGATTCAGAGCCTACTAGGTGCTGGGTTGGATTTAGGCATGAAGTTGAAGGAAAAGTCAAAAATGCCTCCTCCCAGGTTTTGACTGGAGCCAGTGGGTAGATGGAGACACCATCCCTTTAGATGAGAAAGCCTAGGAGAGGAGAAGGTTTGGCTGGGAGACAGGTATCAACGGTTTGGTATCGGAAGTGTTGACTCCGAAATGCCCATGAGCCATCCACATGCCGATGCTGAGTTGGCAGCTAGAGGACCAGTGGAAATGGTAAGGAAGAGATGGGGGGTGGTGGGTAGAACATCTTCAAGATGAAACCTTGATTCTCCCTCAGTGAGCCCTCAATGTAATGTTGGTTGATTGAATGAATGAATGAGGGGATGAATGAATGACATTTTGTACATAAGAACATTAAAGACATTCAAGAGAAAATATCTCTCAGGTGCAGTCAGCAAGGAATCACAGAAATCTTGCAGAAAACTGCAAATCTAAGAATACTGCAGTTTGGGGATCTATTTTTAAACCAAGCATAATCTTCAAATTCTAAACCAAACTGTAAATCTTGTAAGAATCTCAGAGACTTCTTCATGCTTCTTAGCCCCCTCCCCCATTTTCCAAATAACCCCCTCTCCCACCTTGCTGGTGTTCTCACCAGAGCGCTAAGCTTTGGAAAGCGTTCACTAACATCTAACTGGCTCTGATGCTTGCTGTAACAACCGAAGAAAACGTATTCATCCAAACCTCAAAGGCACTTGGTTTGAATGGCTACAAATTGGATTCTCTGGGGAAAAAACCCCAAATAACACAAAACAGAGTCTTGTCTCTCTCTTGTTTTTTAATCAAAGAGTTTGCCAATCCCTCTTTGACCACATCACCCTAATAAGCCACTCTTGTGGTTGGCTGCTGGTCAAATGTAGATGCCGTTTCTGGCTTCCCATCATTTCCTTGCTTCATAAACTCAGTGGGTGTCACAAGTCCGGAATTCGTTCTGAATCTGCTCCAGGCTGGCCTCTTGAATTCAGTCATGTTCTTGAAGAGCCGCCTGTGGATATTTCATGCAGTTTCCCGAATCAGCTGAAAGGCCCTCAAGACGCTGGCCCTACCACCAGTGGGACGGACACCTGTGGGAAACTTATAGCCCAGCGTGAGCCACCCCTTCTCATGACAACAGGACACAATTTTGCTTTGGAGGGAATCATTCCTTCCCAACATTCAATCCATGTGGCTCACTTGATGAATACTTCCATTTCCCATGGCACATGGCTCTAGACTAGAGCATTCCAGAACATTCCACTCGCCCAGCCACAGTGACTGGTTCTGTGGTGACTACCTCATCCAACTGGAGCAATCAGGGCTAACAAAACTGCTTGACAAAAAAAAAAAAAAAAAAAAAAAAAAAACTGCTTGACAGGACCTATGCTTGACATATTGGAAAGCAGTCTCACTCTTCCACTGGCCGAGGAGTTGTGGTGGTGTGAGCCTGGAAACCCACACAGGTTCCTGAGAAGGTGTCCCCCCCCACACCCAGGAGAGGAATCCTGACGGTATCATTTGGGTCTCAGATCAAGTCACCCATTAAATTCTGCAGTTTTCTGAGATAATAACTTCCCTTTTTTGTTTAACTAGCCGGAGTATGGGTTTTGGTTTATTGCAACAAGATGAATCCTGCCTCGTCCATCCAGACATCACTAGTTCATTCAGACATCATTAGTGCATGCAGACATCAGAGACAATACATAGCGCCTTCAAGATGAAACTGAGAAGCAGGTGAAACTCAGTAAGTGTCCCCAGCTTTGCCTCTCAAAGCTCTTTCTTCTCTTTCCCCAATTTTGTGATGTCCTTTCCCTCCCCTTTGTCAGGGAAATTTTGAAATTCTATACTGTTTTTGTCATTTTTCTTCTTCTCTTGGTCAATACTGCCAGAATTTCATCTATTTTATTAGTTTTCTCAAGGAATCAAGTTATGCCTTTGTTGATTTTTTTCTATTTGATCTTTGTTCTCTATGTCATTACTATATTTTAATCTTTATCATCTGTTTTCTACTACTTATTCTGAAATTTCGCACCTTTTTAAAAAAAGTTAATCAGAGTAACGTTAGTTTACAAGTCACTTTATTTTACAAGAGTCACTTGTGATGGTTAATTTTATGTGTCAACTTGGCTGGACCATGGGTTGCCCAGCTAGCTGGTAAAACATGACTTCTGGGTGTGTCTGTGAGGAGATTTCAGGAAGAAGTAAGCTTTTGAATTGGTGGACTGAGGAAAGAAGATCGCCCTCACCAGCCTCACCCGTGCAAGCAGACGCCATCCAATCCACTGAGGGCCTGAATAGGACAAAAAGGCGGATCAACGGTGCATTTGCTGTCGCTGCTTGAGCTAAGACATCTGTCTTCTCCTGCCCTCAGACATTGGTGCTCTTGTTTCTCAGGTTAGAACAGTCAAACCAGGACTTACAGCATCACGTACACGCCCTACCCATCCACCCCTCCCCAGTTCTCAGGCTTTTGGATGAAACTAAAGTACACTGTCAGTGTTTCTGGGTCTCCAGTCTACAGACAGCAGATCATGGAACTTCTCAGCCTCCCTAACTGCAACCAGCCAATTCCTATAATAAATCCCCTCATCTATATCTTATTGGTTCTGTTTTTCTGGAGAACCTTGATGAATACATCACTTTATTTATATTTATATCAGAAGGCCTTTAACGATGTTCCTAGTTCTAGGAGAACGTCCCCGATCTTCGAGTTGGGTTGAGTTGATTTGAAGTACATCTGTGAGTCCCAGACAGTGGGTCTGTGAGTAAAGTCAATCTCCTCGGACAAGGACGGTTTTCTGTATAACCAACTTTCACAGTCTCAAATTTACAAGTCAATATAATAATTTTATGAGAAACTGCTTCACTCTTCTTGGCAAACAGACTTAGAAATTCTACTTTAGGGGAACAAGTTACAAAATGAGTACAGATTTAACTTCAATGTATAATAATGGGTCTTTAAATATCGTCTAAGCTCTTCTCTAATCCATAAACCATGGCTAATTCAAAGCTTTGCATTCTCTAAGGATATATAGCCTCTTAAGTTTCTTGCTGTTGAAGCCTGTGGCCTCTGGTCTCAACTTAATTTTAAATAAGACTAAATTAAAGACATTTGGGGCTTATTTTTTCTTTCATTCAATAGCATCTGAGTTATTCTGTGATCTTATGCCCTCTGCTCAAACCGCCCCAGCCCTCGTCAAAATATATTCTGAGGGAAGCATCTGAAATGCATCCACATTTAATCCCAACGGCTATTAATTCACTGGACTGCCCTTCCCAGGGATGTTTGTGTTCGAACATAGCTTTCAGGAGTAAGCTCAACACCAAGAGAAGAATTTCAGACAGATTCCCTGAAATCAGAAAACGGACTAAGTCTTCCACTGCTACCTGCAGACCTGACTATGAGTCTCCCCTCTTCAACCCACCCACGTCTTATAGGAAGAGCTTATCTTCAGAGTCCTCCCTCGACACTTCCTGCCTGAGCTCTTCAGAATCTAGTACTAGGACCCACGGGTGGAGTGGGAGGCATCATGGAATGTGTTGTCAGGGGTCCCGATACGGATCCCAGTTTCACCATTTATCACCACTGCAACCTGGGCAGGTCTCATCTTCAAAGGGCCTTGATTTCCTCTTCAGCAAATGGGAGAGGACGATGCACATCACCCTGGATTGCTTGAAGGATGAAATCAGTTGAAGAATATGAAAATTCTTCATAGTTGAAGTTAGTTCATTACGTGATTAATTACATGGTTAGCTAGCTGGGCTCTACCTGTTCATTGAGAGCCACAAATCACAATAGATAAAGATATAGCTTTAGATATGAATAAAAATTGATATAGATATGGATAGATATAGATTTAAATATAAATAGATTCTCCTCAGGGAGCTTAAAATATACCCAAGGAGGGTTTCCCTGGTGGCGCAGTGGTTGAGAGTCCGCCTGCCGATGCAGGGGACACGGGTTCGTGCCCCGGTCCGGGAAGATCCCACGTGCCGCGGAGCGGCTGGGCCCGTGAGCCATGGCCGCTGAGCCTGCGCGTCTGGAGCCTGTGCTCCGCCACGGGAGAGGCCACAACAGTGAGAGGCCCGCGTACCGCAAAAAAAAAAAAAAAAAAAGTACCCAAGGAAATAAGACTTTTCTATGTCAAAAAAGCCTGCTGGTACTCAGAAGGGTCTTAGTTCTTCCCCACCACTTTCTTTCCACATCCCAAGAGACAGAATCTGTGCGTTTATCTGAAAGCTGGAAAAATTAGTTTAATTGGCCAATAAATATTTATTGAGAAGAAACTGCTAGACTCTGGGAATACAGTGGTGGACAAGACAGATGTGGTCCAGCTGTGGATTCCCACTGCCCTCGGCCAGCCCTGCACATGCAGTAAATCAGGGAGGATGTCCTGCGTGCCTGGGTTAGCAGCCCCCAGGCAACTGGGCAGAATCTCAGGAGCCTGGCCAAAGGGCAAGATGGCGGTGACTCCAGCACGCTGTTCCCCTCCCCAACACACACACTCACATTACACTAGGGCGAGACCAGGGTAAGACCAGACCTGCCCCTGCACTGAAATAAATTCACATCCTTTAAACAAACCTCATGACTCCTTGTTCTCGATCGTTAGGATGACATTGGAGCTTAGAATTTATGTGGCTCCTGAAGACGGCTAATTCGGTAGGAGAGCAGGGGATCCATCATTTAAGGAAGGCAAGGGGGTGTATCCACTGGCACGAATGCTGACCCGCAGGGGCAGTCATTTCGGGCAGAGGGCAGTAGTAAATCCCAAGTTTGTCCTCAGCAGGCCATCTTAGCTCATGTCAGACAAAGGCTTGCCCTCTGTTGAAAAAAAGATCTGCAAGTGTTTCTAACTCAAGCATCTCTGTGTAGGGATATTTACCTTCCCAGGCAGGAGAAGTCAAGTATCTCTTAAGGGTGCAGTGATAGGGGACTTCTCTGGCCGTCCAGCGGTTAAGACTTCGCCTTCCAATGCAAGGGGTGCAGGTTGGATCCTTGATTGGGGAGCTAAGATCCCACAGGCCTCCCTGCCAAAACACCAAAGCATAAAACGATAGCAATATCGTAACAAATTCAATAAAAGACTTTTAAAAAAAAAGAGGGTGCAGTGATGGGATCTGACATTCACACAGCAGTTTCATAGCTTACAAAGCCTTTTTACACTCCATGATCTCAATTGCAGCCTCATGAACAGAAGGCATTTTCAGAGGAAGAAACTGTGGCGTGGACAGGTTAAGTGTCCTGACCAAGATCAGGCAGCCAACGTCACGGTGTCAAAGAGTGCAGTGGACAGAGTTGTCCTATCCCATCACAATACTGCTGGAGGGTATTGGGGAGAGTGTTAGGGACAGCTTGGGAAAAAAATACATATCGGGCTTCCCTGGTGGCGCAGTGGTTGAGAGTCCGCCTGCCGATGCAGGGGACACGGGTTCGTGCCCCGGTCTGGGAAGATCCCACATGCTGCGGAGCGGCTGGGCCCATGAGCCATGGCCGCTGAGCCTGCGCGTCCGGAACCTGTGCTCCACAACGGGAGAGGCCACAACACTGAGAGGCCCGTGCACCGCAAAAAAAAAAAAAAAAAATCAATGCCTTTCACGGTATTCTAGAGTAACCCTGGCATTCCTTTCTCCATCTTGTCCCCCCGTTATTTGAAAGCATATCTTCTCCACCCCGCCCCGCCACCCCATGTACTGTTGATGGGAATATAAATTGGTGCAGTCATTATGGAAAACGGTGTGGAGGTTCCTTGAAAACTTAAAATAGAGCTACCATATGATCCAGCAGTCCCACTATTGGGTATATACCCAAAGGAAAATGAGCTCAGGATCTTGAAGGGATATCTGCAATCCCATGTTCATTGCAGCATTATTCATAATAGCCAAGATACGCAAACCATCTAAGTATCCGATGAGGAAGGCACACCTCTCTGTTGGACTATTGTCCAAAAGCAATGTTAAATATTACCGTTCCTCAAGCCCTCAGAGGGTGGGTCTTGATGATTTTTAGGCATACGTGACCTACAAGAATGAAGGCAGAATGAAGGCCCTCTACAAATTTCCCCTTGATGCACATGAGGCCTGGCTTAAGGCAAAAATCCCCAGGAACCAAGAGAGAGTCGCTGAAGGGTGACAAGGGCAGAGAGAGAAAAAGGCATAGTCACCCTTGTAGATCATGAATAATCCTGGAGCCTCCGGACCAAAAAAGGGCCAGCTGAGAAAACTACCCCCAGCAACCCTCCACACTCTTCTCCATCCCAGTACAAGCTGAGGCAGTTCCCTGGAGTGTACAGTCCAGGCAGTGCTCTTTATTTTTATCTTTTGTCCTCTGAGAGGAATAATAGAATTCATCAATAATGTCTTATTTTTAGACTCGTTTGGGAAATCAGAAAATGTGCCATGAGGATGCATTCTTTCTGATCGATTTCACTATAATATTTTGGACAATGTAATTTTATAGTTGGATTTCCCCATAAAAACCAAAGATCCCTTGGCGTCCTTTGTGGTATCTGGGCAGGCCACTGGAAAAGGCTTCCAATGGTCAGAGCATGGCCAAAGTGGGTGCTGTCAGATCAGCTCAATATTCTGTATTTCCTCACCTGCCGTAAGTGTGCATCTCTCCTGGAAGATGAGGTCAGTCTTCCTTCCGGCTCTTTCTAGGCTCTTTGGGGACACTGGTCTACAGTGGTGTGCTATTTGGGATCTGGAGGAAGCAGAGGCTAAGCTGAAGCTGAAATTGCAAAAGCTCTGTTAGGGAGGAATGCCTATAAAAGAAACCAGGGAGAAGCAGGTCGGGGCGGGGCAGCCATCAGACTGCAACGCAGACCCCACCAAGCTCAGCCGACCTTGCTGCCTGGTAAAGGGGTCCAACTTCCAGCAGAAATGGCCAGCCCTTGTACCACCGCTCTGCTCAGTCATAGTGCAGAGTTTCCCTGAGAGAAGAGTGAGCTCGGCTTGCAAGCTGAGAAGGATCTAGAAGGAGCTGGAGACTGTCAGCTAAGCCCACTCCTGGCCGCTGGAGAGCCAGGCCTTTCACAACGAGACATCTGAGTTGTGATTCTCTGGGACTGCTATAAATGGTGAAAAAGACATTTGGACTTTGCCAGTTGACATGAACTGAGAGGAACTTGGTAAAAGCTGTTACAGAAGATCTCTAGGCCTTTCTGAACCCAAGAGAAAATTAGCAGTGATTTCTTCTGAGAAATGTACTGCTTAAGAAGAGCTGATAACTGTTGTTCATTGAATTCCGCCCTTTCATATTTCACTGGTTGATTCAATAAGCATCTATTGAGCACTTTCAATATTTATCTATTGAGGTCCTTGAATATGGCAACTGGAGTGAAGGACTGAGGCCACAAAGATTCCTGAGGCTTAAGCCCTGTGCTCAAAGACCTGGCACTTAAGCAGCAGATAAATAACTAAAGAAATGCAAGAGATCATACAATCTCTATTGAAAAGAAAAGCTTCTGGGGCTTGATCAGTTGACAAAAACTGAGAGGAACTCGATAAAAGTTGTTACAGGAGATCTTCAGGTCTTTCTGGACCCAAGAGACTATTAGCAGTGATTTCTTCTTCTAAATTCACTGCTTAACAGGAGTTAATAACACAGAGTGCCATAAATGTACAGAAAAGGGAGTGATTTCTTCTCATTTGTAAGCCTTCCCAGGCCTGCTCTCATTGGGCCCTGACGGATGGGTAGGATCTGAGAAGACAGATACAGAGAGGGACATTCTGCATGGAGGGAATAAAAGGAGCAAAGCCACTGATTAATAACGACAGCAAGGATAGTAGCTAACACTTTTCTAATGCCTATTTGTGTTAGGCACTTTGTATACGTTTATTTTACTTAGGACTTGAAACATCTCTGCCAAGGGGGTGCTTATATCCCCAACATACAGGAGAAGAGCCTGAGTCTCAGGAAGGTTAAGTCATTTGTCCAAGGTTGCGTAGGCAGTAGCTGATTCAGGAGTCTAAGTCGGGTCCTCTGACCTGCAAGTCAATTCCCAACCCTACGCTGTCCCCTAACATGGGTAAATTGGAGACCCATGACACCAGTGGCCACCAGGGAGGGCACATAGCCGGATGAGGAGGGGAACGAGGGAGGATTCTAGGGAAGAATAGTGGGTCCAGCCCTGGGGTGTCTGTGGAACGTCCAGATGGACATGCCGAAGAGCCAGGTGGAAATTTGCATCTGAAATGCAGACAAGAGACTGGCGTTGGGAAAGGGTCTGGGAGAGACATGGGGAGAGGATATTGCTGTGTTAGGAGGTGGAGACCTGTTTATTTACCAAGGGAAGCAGTGGGTCTGAGGTTGGCTAAGTGCCTTGTTTGCAGAGAAAGAGGAGCAGGGTATGTTTTGCTGGGGGTGAGAGTGGGCTAGAGAGACAGGGAGAGAGCAGGAAGGACAGACACAGAGACAGGAGGAAGGCTCTGCTAGCTATGAGCCCTTCCTCGCCACTGCCCAGTCTTTGGGAAAACTGCCGAAAGCACACATGCTCACAATGAGTGATTTTGTGTGTGTGCGTGTGTGTGTGTGTGTGTGTGTGTAAGCCAGCAAACGAGCCTTTCATCTCAGACCCACACTGAGCCCAGCAGAGTCTGTCTGCCTGCAGCAGAGGCCCAAGGAGGAGGGACCCTGACAACCCAGGAATTCATAGAAACCATGGGTGGGGCTCCGGCCTTTCACAGGCTGGAGATTCAAGTCAAATCTGTCAAGTTCTCCACAGAGCAAGGGGGCCATGGCCAAGAGAAAACACGCTGAGGATGGAACTTCAGCCATTGAAGAAGCTGCAGCGGAGATCAAATCCAGTGAAGGGGAAGTCAAAGGGCAGACTAGAGAAAGGCTGGCGTGACATTGAGTGGACAGGGCATGGGGTCTGGCTCTGCCCTGAGGCAACTGTTGGGCGCTGGATAAATCAGCAGAGCACCCCTGGGTCTCCTGTCCTCATATGCGAGCACCAGACCCCAGGACCCCAGAGCTTTTCAACTGATGATGCCTGTGGGCTTTCAGGAAGGTTGGCAGAAGGTAGGAACACCACAAAGAGCTGCATGTCCTGTGTGCAAAGAGGGGAGTTACAGGGAGGCAACTGCCTGTGCCGTCAGGTGTGGAGACGGAGAAGGTTGTGGACTTAGAGTTGCTGTGGGTGCGGTGAGGGGCAGTGCCTCTGGGGAGGGTAAGTGCCCTCCTTCTGTCTGGGAGATTGTGTCCACAATTCCGTTTTGTAAAAGGAGCTGAGCCTAAGTGTGTTCCATTGGGAAAGTTTCCCTGTACCGAAGCTGTGTCCTGATGTGCGTGTTGGCAAGGCTGCCCACTTGGTGAGGGTGGCACAGTCTGTCCTGGCTGCTGACCCATTTCCCAAAGCCAGGTGACAAAAACCCCACTGCTCAAACTCATGGCTCCAGGGATAATTAGGTTCTGATCAAGCAGTTCTGGGAAATGATGCCTTCCCCTCTCCTGAGCGGATGAAAAATTCCCAGGAGGCAGGAGGCATGCGATTTCGTGCGGTGTGTCTCCTTTGTGCCCCTCTGACATTGACTATCCCAGCTGACTCTCCACAGTCCCCTGGCTTCGCTGTCATTGGGCAACTTCAGACACAAATTCATGAGCCCGCTGTGGGTGGGGCAGACCAAGGGACGCTGGGAAGACCCCCTCCCCCGCTCAGAGGCCACAGAGACTGAGCCCACATGGGCTCCCTTCATTGTCGGTTATGCCGTGGGAAGAATAATAACCCATCACTCATCTCCACTCGGCAGAGGCTCACCCCTCACTTCATTCGGATCTTTTCTCAGGTGTCTCGTCTTCAGCAAGGCCACCCCTGCCCCCAGCCCGCCGAAAACGGACCCTCCATCACCCTCCGTCAGTTCATGTAGCTTTTTCTTTGTAAGCAGTTCCCATTGCCTGACAGAGTGTATATTCACTGGCTGGTTTGTTTGTTTAATACTGTTTTTCTCATTAGGATGTGGCCTCCATGAAGGCAGAGGCCTTGCCTGGCCTGTTCTCTGCTGTCTCTGGAAGGCCTAGAAGAGCCCCCCCGCAGTGAATAGTCTCTTGATAAATACTGGAGAATGGGTGGATGAGGGGATGGCATTGAGGCGATACGTTTCTGGGGGAGCCCGAGGGCAGGGAGCATCTCGTTTGGTTTACCTTTCTAATCGCATTGCCTAGTGCAATCTCTGACACATCACAGACTTGTAAATATTTGTTGGATGAGTAAGTGAAAGAAGGAAGGAAGGACCAATGTCCATCCCAGCATCCCCGTAGGGTAACTGAGGAAGTGTCTTGAACGGCATTGGAATTTGGAACACCTGGAGTGGAACTAATGAACAGGAAACACTGTACGAAGGGAAGTCAGGCACCAAAGGTGCTCTAGACCCCTGGAGTCATTTGGACGTCTGGTGTAAGATGGGGAGGTTCCTGTCATATAGTGTGAAGGCTGGCTTCTCAAATTCTATGCTCGTGAGAGGAGTGACGCTTCAGCCAAAAGTGACAGGTTCTGTCACTGACTGGCTCTGTGACTTTCATTGCCTAACTCCTCTGGGCTCCATAAATGGTTATTTGAATGAATGAATGAATGAATGGTAACATGATGCTGTAGGAACTTTCAGTGGAGCATGGAGGTGGAAGGGGATCAGATCGCGTGCAAAATCAGATTGCCTCAAAGATGTGCTTCGAGTACTCACCATCTACATTCCCATTTTTCAAAGTGTAAAGGAAATTTCTTCACAAGTTAAGAAATAGATATGTTTAAAGGCAGCGGGGCTTGGCCTGGAAATCAATATGTGAATCTGCTTCTCTCTCCCCTTCCTTTCTTTCTGTCATCTTCTTGGGTAAAGTTCTCACCTCATCCGTGTTCTCAGCTCAGGGTGTTGGGTTCACCTCATCTGACTGGATGGAGGACAGACACCACTTCCGGGCACAGAGATTAGAACCTAGTGGTTCTTGCTTGGCTTCTACTCAAAGAAATCCGTGTGGAGTTGTTGCGATTGTTATCTCTGATAACCCACTAAAAACTGGTCCCATTGCCTGCTGTGAAGAGTTTCAAGGGGTACAGTGGAGCTGTTTCATTTGAGTGGTGACTAGGGAAAGTTTTAGTAACTTGAAATCATTAAATTTGGTAACAGGCTCATCTCACCTTCCAAGTGTGCCTGAATTGTTTACGTCCGTGTTTATTAGACGAATTATTTATTCTATGCTTTCATTGGTAGGCAGTGTTCCCCCCTAAACTGCTGACTTTTTTTTTGATTCTTCTTTACTATTCCATGTCCATGATTTTGTTCGACATCGTCCATCAGCCCCCAAGGATGGGATTGCAGGGAGTAATTTACTCCATAGGAGTTGAATGACTTTCACCAGAAGAGTGTTTCATTTGGACAACTTCTGGCATATTGTGACTGCGGAGGGTTCACGCAAGAGCTGTGCTTTTTTCTGCCTGAACGTCTGCAAAAACTATTCCCTCTGCCTGGAGCTGTCTGCCCTTCCACCTCCCACTCGCCCACTCCCTCACTTAATTAAGCCCTAATCATCCTCTATTTCGTAGCCCAAACATGGCTTCTTCAGGGAAGATTTTCCTGAACTCCCTCGGTAGGTCAGGACTCACCCCACCCCCGTCTTATATGAAATTACACCTGTAATTTTCTTCTAGGAAGAGCTGCCCAATAGAAAGATTATGCAAATTACTGATGTAATTTTTAACTCTCTAGTAACCACATTTTTAAAAACTAAAAAACAGGGCTTCCCTGGTGGCGCAGTGGTTAAGAGTCTGCCTGCCGATGCAGGGGACACGGGTTCGTGCCCCGGTCCGGGAGGATCCCACATGCCGCGGAGCGGCTGGGCCCGTGAGCCATGGCCGCTGAGCCTGCTCGTCCGGGGCCTGTGCTCCGCAACGGGAGAGGCCACAACAGTGAGAGGCCCGCGTACCGCAAAAAAAAAAACACATACACTGGGGTTCAGTGGGGTTCGTCCACCACCCAGTGGATCATTTGGGACATACCAAGATTCAGAGTGAAGTGGAGGAACCCTGGGGAAAGAAACCATGTGTCCTGGAGGATGGCAGGCAGGGCATGGAGATATATCTCTTTCTCCAGCAGAGACTGGGAGGCCGTCCTCATAGAAGATCTCACGAGTCCTCACACTCTTCTCCTGGATGGGGAAAGTGAGGCTCAGAGAGGTTAAGTAACTTGCCCAGCTCACACAGCACACAGGGGACAGAGCTGGGTTTCACTGCCCTTCATAGGCTCAGAAATCTGTGAAGCCTAATGGTTTTTCTTTTTGCATTTCTTTCTTGCTTTCCTTTCCAGCTCCCCTGAGTGCTTTGTTCTGTCAGTCTAACTCCTCCAGGCCTCACCATCTTGTGTTCTCATAGGAATACCCGTGAACACTGATGACATAAGTGTTAATTCTCAGGTGTGTTTACAAACTAGTCCCTGATGAAAGGCTCCGGAGCCCTTGAGACATCAGAGAGCTTCCTGATGGGAAGCGGGAAGGACCCCCAGCTCCCAGGTTTGCTTCCTGCTCTGTTAACAGAGTATTCCAGTAGCACTGAGTGAACCTAAGCACCTTCTAGGCTTTTTAGGAGAAATATATTTTTTCTGGAACAACATCGCACTTTGGAGCTTCCTGTCTCTGCTTCCCCATTTACAGTAGGGTGAACCTGAGCTCACCATTCACTCTATCCGAGAACCAGTGTCTTCATCTCTAAATGGTCTAAAGAGTCCTAACCTCACAGGGGTTGTTAGGTGAATTACATGTAACATTTAGACAGTTTTTTTCCTAATCACCCCTCACCGTGAAATGTGTATTTATATCCGTGCTTTATACATAAAAATGCTACGATTTTTTTTATCATCCAAGAACCGATGTTCACATTGAGAATGCATGATCTGCACCATCCCATATCATCTTTCTCTATCATCCATTGAATCAAAGTTTCAGAGGCAAGCAAACCATCAGTGCTAAGAACCCACTGAACAAGCCACTTTTCTCCCAAGTCACTTCTTCAAGGGTCCAGGAAACATGGGGGCAGATTTGAAGACAGCTGAGCCACGTCCTTGTGTATGTGGAATATGACACATCCTGTACGTCTTTTAAAAGTTATAGAAGCTGCCCTTTCTGGCTTGGAATTTTATTTCCTTGGTGCTGGCGCTCTTCCTGGTTTGTTCTGACCTCCTGGACTTTTCACAGGCAGTCATGGGCCTTAAGGACACGCTCTCCTCATTGGTGTATTGGGAATGTTGTCCATAAACATGTATCTTCCTGCTACTCTGTCCAGTGTGGCCCAAAGGGCAATGGGAGGGAAGAATTATAAGTATCTATTACTTTTGTTGTTGTTCAGTGGTCATGACTCAAGCATGCACAATAGAAAAATTAGATAGTAATCATTTGTTATTGAATTACAAAAGTGTGTTTTCCCTTGGGCTTCCCTGGTGGCGCAGTGGTTGAGAGTCCGCCTGCCAATGCAGGGGACGCGGGTTTGTGTCCCGGTCCAGGAGGATCCCGCATGCCGTGGAGCGGCTGGGTCCACGGGCCATGGCCGCTGGGCCTGCGCGTCCGGAGCCTGTGCTCCACAACGGGAGAGGTCACAACAGTGAGAGGCCCGCGTACCGCAAAAAAAAAAAAAAAAGTGTGTTTTCCCAAATTGGAAAAGTCACTCTCGTGAGAGGTTTAATCATTCATGCAACAGATATTTATTGAACACTTGCTACATGCCAGCCTGTGTCTTAGGCCGGGGGGACGCAGCGGTAAGTGAGGCAAACTGTGTTCTTGGAGCTTCCCTTCCTGTGGAGAAGGCAGACGATAAACAAGAAAGAACCCGGGGATGAGAGCCAGGAAGGACATACAGCCAGGCAAGGGCTGGAGAGTTAGGGAGGGAGCGCTGCCTTTGAGGAGGTGGCATTTAATACGGCAGGGTCAGCTGAGGGACGGTTGCGAAGGTCATTCTGAGTAGCGGGGACAGAAGGCCAAAAGCTTTGGAACAGGGAAGGGCTTCATGTGTTGAGGAGCAGAAGGGAGGTTGGGTGACCAGCACAGAGGGATCAAAGCGGGAACGGGCTGGCTTGAAGGCAGAGGAGTCAGTAGGGGCCTCCAGCCCACGGTGGGAAGCTTGGGTTCATTTTAAGTGCAATGGGCACTCACTGGAAGGCAGGGAGCGCCCAGATCTAGCATGTAAAGAAGAGACTGGACATAGCAAGTGAGAGAGGCAGCAGACTGTAGAAGTGTCCCTGCAAGATGTGACGGGGGCTTGGATGAGTCGTGGTACCAGGAGGTTTGAGGTCTCGAATCTCTATATATTTTTTTTGAAATTTTAGACTTTTAATTTTTATTTTATTTATTTTTTTGTTGAAGTATAGTTGATTCACAATATTATGTTAGTTTCAGTTGTACAGAAAAGTGATGCCATTATACATATGTATATATATTCTTTTTCAGATTCTTTTCCCTTATAGGTTATTACAGAATATTGAGTAGATTTCCCTGTGCTATACAGTAGGTCCTTGCTGGTTATCTATTTTATATATAGTAGTGTGTATACGCTCCAAACTCCTAATTTATCCCTCCCCCTCTTTTTCCTTTGGTAACCATAAGTTTGTTTTCTATGTCTGTGGGTCTATTTCTGTTTTGTACATAAGTTCCTCTCTATTTTAAATAGTTACCAAAATATTCAGTCTCATCACTTTATATTCACACGTTGTTTAACCAATCTGGGAGGCATGTGCCGTATAGATAAGCAGATATGACACACAGACATTAAATATTCAATAATGGAGGAGGCAGTGCATACCGACTCAAAGCATGGCAGAGACAGTGACATATAAACACGTACTGAGCGCTTCCTATGGGGAAATCGTGAGCTAAGCACTGGATATCATCTCATATGAACTTCAGCTCAACCCTCTGGGGTGTGTACAGCTGGCCCTCTGTATCTGTGGGTTCTGCACCCACAGTTTCAACCAACTGCAGATAGAAATTTTTTTTTTTAATTCCAGAAAGTTCCAAAAAGTGAAACTTGAATTTGCCATGCACTGGCAAAGATTTACCTAGCATTTACATTGTGTTAGGTATTATAAGTAATCAAGAGGTGATTCAAAGTATATGGGAGGATGTGCATAGGTTATATGCAAATACTATGCCATTTTATATAAGAGACTTGAGCACCCTGGGATTTTGGTATTCTCAGGAAGTTCTGGAACAAACTCCCCGGGAGATATACTAATATACCCACGTGGGCAAGCGCAGCTAATGAGGTCTAGCTGGTCAGTAACTGACCCAGGATATGAACCCAGACCTATCTGACCCTCAGCTACAGTCCAGCTGGTCAGCTGATTCCTCTTTCACATGAAGATGCCTTCCACATTTCCTTTCGGGTCTAGGCTTCGTGAGTCAGTGGTGTCCAAGTTATCAGAGTGGGCAGAGGTTCCTGGCGCTAAGAAGAGGCCACGGAACATCCCTAAGAGAAGAAACTGTCTTCTTCACCCGTAACTCCCACCAGCCAGCATAGTACTTGGTTTGGGTAAGTCTTCAGTGATGTCTGTTCAATGGGGCAAAGAATGAATGAATGAATGAATGAACAAACTCAAGCCATTCACTCTTTTCTCAACCAGAAGCAGCCTTGACTCTTTTTTAACACATTGCTCAGGCATAAGATTAGCATATAGCTTGCCTGGAGGTGTGCAGTGTCTGGGTGGACAATTTTCATTCATTTATTCATATATGAATGTGATAAATATTTAACAAATGCATGCCATGTATAAATTACTGTTGAGCTGAGGCATTCTCCCCTTTCCAAATAACAGAAAGCTAAGGTGGGGGAAAAAATTAAAAACCTGAATATATCCCTTAAAAAGTTTGACTTAGGAGTTCCAGTTTGGATGCTGAACTATCTGGATGACCTTGATCTACCAAGACTCAACTGCTTCAGCTGTGAAGTGTGGTTAATCATACTCCTTTTATTAGGTCGTGAGAGCTAAATTAAATGAGCATGCAGGGCTTCCCTGGTGGTGCAGCGGTTAGGAATCCACCTGCCAATGCAGGGGACACGGGTTCGATCCCTGGGCCGGGAGGATCCCACATGCCACGGAGCGGCTAGGCCCGTGAGCCACAACTGCTGAGCTTGTGCTCCAGAGCCTGCGAGCCACAGCTGCTGAAACCCATGTGCCTAGAGCCCGTATTCCATAGCAAGAGAGGCCACCCGAATGAGAGGACCTCGCACCGCAGTGAAGAGTAGCCCCCGCTCGCCGCAACTGGAGAAAGCCCGTGGGCAGCAATGAAGACCCAACGCAGCCAAAGATAAATAAATAAATAAATTGATTTTTTTAAAAAAAGAACCTCTAAATTAAATAAATAAATAAAGGGTATGCAAAATCACTCCTTCATAGATCCTATATAGTTAAATTGAATTATTATTGCTATTGCTACGTCATTATTAGTCTGTCACTTGGTCTGAAAAGAATCTTGCTCCTTATTATTCCCTTTTTCTTTCTCTGTTTCCCCCTAGAATGGAGAAAGAAGAAAGGAAATAATGTTGGTGGCATGGGCTCTCCCATTAACTAGGTTGTAAAAACTCTTGGAAATGCATGAGCTATTATTTTAGAAAATATCCTTTCCCACTTAATTTATCTGGATCAAGCCTGCTTAATTGAATGAAGACACTAAAGTGATAGCAGAAGACATTTTATAGCTTTAATAAATATCACCAAGCAATGCTAACCAACGACCAAAGTAAAGGGGTTATGCCCAAGTGTTGAAAAAGGGCATTTGTCAGAATGCAACGTAATTACCTGTTGAGTACAGGTATTGAATTAAATACCACCCTATAGATGTAAATCCAACTTTGACACAAAATAATTGTAACATCATTTACTAGAAAAACTATGGTTTGTAATCCTTTGGATTGCATGAAATCACTGCAATTATTCTCTTGGCCTTTTGACTTTACACTGAACTTTCCTGGTGAAGAGGTACATTGAGAAGTGAGTGGAAAAAGTAAGGTGTGACAGCTGGAGAGATAATAACGTTGTATGTTTTCATCTTACTATTTGAAGTAGAAGGTTAAAAAGCTTAATTTTTCTTTGCTTCAGTAAGAAATGACCATAACTCAGTGGCTTAAGAGAGCATACATTTAGTATCTTACAGTTCTGGAGTTCAGAAGCCTATAGTCAGTCTCACGGGCTAAGATGAGGTGTTGGCAGGGCTCCATTCCTTTCTGGAGGACCTCGAGGAGAATCCTTTCCCTTGCCTCCTCCAGCTTCTAGAGGCTGCCTGCATCCCGCAGCTGGTGGCCTCTGCCTCCATCTTCAAAGCACATCACTCCAACCTCTGCTTCCATCATCACATCTCCTTTTTAGGCTCTGACCCTCCTTTCTTCCTCGTGTAAGGTCCCTTGTGATGACATTGGGCCAGCCCGGGTAATCCAGCATGATCTCCCCATCTCCAAATCCTCAGCTTAATCACACCTAGATCACATCTTAATCACATCATTTGTCAAAAGAGGTAACATATTGACAGGTTCCAGGGATTAGGATGTGCACGTCTTTGGGAGACTGTTATCCTGTCTGCCACAGAGAGGAAAATAAAAAAAGAAAAGAGAGAGGAGTGACTCCAAATCTTCTAGGAAATAAGTAGAATGCCATTCCACCCTCTAGAGCATTTTCCTTGACGCGTATCTTCATAACAGGCTCTAGGTTCTGAGCAGATTTGTCTTCAGTCTGTGGCTTGGCCTTCCCCTGCTCTGTCACCTAAAGGCAGTTTCTGGGCTTCTGTGCCAGTGAACTGCTGACTGAACTCAGCCCATGAGAGGGGCTGAGTGGGATGGGAGGGGGAGGAAGGGAGAAGCGGGGGTATTTCTTCCCTCCCTCTCCACCTCACATCATGTCTCCTGCAGCCCAAGCTCCTCCCACATAACCCCACCACGGTTCCAGCTTCTTCTAGGTAATCCTGACCCCCTCCCTACAGGCGATCATAGCTCCCTGCTGCTGCTGCAGATCTCGGGGTTACCGCCCTGTCTCCTTTTGGCTTCTCTCTCGGTGGTATAACAAATTCCTGCATTCAATTCCCTCTCTATAAATACCCAAAGTGATTTCTCTTTCCCTAGTTAGGCCCTGATTGATAGAGATGGGGAGGAATTATTTTAAGTAGACAATGGGGGGGAAAGAGACACATTTCAACGATACTGTCACTGCTCAAATTAGCTCGGAAATTCCTTTCTCTTTGGGGATTGTCTTAAAACCAAGTCTTCAAGCCCCCAAAGTAAAACCAGAGTATGAATTTTCTAGAGCTGCTGCAACAAATAACCACAAACATGGTGGCTTACAAGAAAATTAATTTATTTTCTTAGTTCTGTGGACCAGAAATCTGAAACCAAGGTGGCAACAGGGCCGTGCTGCATCTGAAGGAACTAAGAGAGAATTCTTTGTTAGCTCCAGCTTCTATGGGCCCCAGGCAGTCCCTGGCACGTGGCTGCATCACTGCAATCTCTGCCTCTGTTTTCACAATGTCTCCTTCTCTTTGCTGTCTCCTATCTCCCTCTGCCTCTACCTCATAAGACACTTATCATTGGATTCAAAGCCTACCCAAATATTCAAGGATGCTCTCATCTTGAGAACCTTAATTACCTCTGCAAAGATTTTTTTCTAAATAAGATCACATTCACAGTTTCCTCAAATTACCAGAGGAATTATGTATTTCCCTCAAATACATACTTTTTCTGGGAGGGGCACCATTTAACCCACCACGACTAGTTCCATTGCTTTATAGTCAATTAGGAAAATCTCTTACACACACACACATTCATTACCCTGCTTGATCATCAACTTCCTTCACTCAACTTAGCTCTCAGTGTTCTTTGCCGTTGCCAAAAATTAAATCAACTCTGAAAGATAAGCAATGTGCTCCACGGCAGCATAAATAGAGGGGAAAAGTGATTTGCCGACATCCACGAAAGTTGGTCAATGGAAAAGTTGTGCTTTGAACAGTCTTTCACAATGGCTGACTCTTCCAATCAGCAGAAGAGGGATTTGGGTCTCTGTACTTGAAAAATCTGCCCAGTCTACTTCACACTCTTCTCTGCCCTCACGCAGCAGTTGTTTTTTTCTGTTTTTAATCCAAATATATGTTTTCTGTTTATTCTTAGTACATATTCATCTGCCAAGTTAAATATGGTCAAGACAGCTATTTATTGGTCCTCTGACTCTTTTTAAGAGTAAAGGGAGGTCCCTCCTAAAGGCATAATTTTTCACAGAATCATCTGAAGGCTTAATTTACATCATTGTGTCCTGGGTCAAGTTGGTGAATGACAAACAGTGATGTAAATGAAGATTTAAGAGGATCTTGCTGAGATTATACTCCAGTTACTGGCTTGAAGCAAATAGAATCCTTTAAGAAAATATATGCTGTACTGACTAATGCTCACCAACAATAAATGCGGAAGAGCATTCGCTGTAGAAATAGAACAAGTAATTGCTCTGAGTCAAAAAAAAAAAATATGTGCTTCATCGATGAGTCAACTTTCAGATAATTTTTAATGTGAGGGAGAAACAAGGTCCTCTGGAGAATATTTGTAGAATCTTTAGGAAGTGGAGGAGAGGAAAAAACTGAGCTTTATGAGCACACCCTAGTGACTGGTTAAACAGCGCCTCTCTCTCCGCGGCTGGAGCCGGTGAAGCCTTACTAGAAGTAGAATACTAATAGTATACTAGAAAGAGTTTTCGTACAGCGTTAATTAAAGTGTAAAGAAGAGCTTCTAAAATCTTCTCTCTTGTTTCCTTTTTAAGTCTCTGAGTAGCCAAATATATGACTGATCATGCAAGGATATGGGTTATTCTAGCAAAGCACTAACCTGACACATATTTTATGAAACTCCTAATAGACTTCCTGTTGATGAATTAAAGCTACCAGCCACAGTGCTGAGGCCGTGATCTACATCTCCAATATTTACTACAGCCCTGCCCTCTTACAGATAAGCAACTTAGGACTCAGAAGAACAAAGACTTTACCCAAGGCCACAAATAGAATTACCTCAATTCCAAAATGCCATTGACATGGGACTCACCATTGATTTCATAACTGCTTTACAGGGACCAACAAAAAACACACTTCGTTGAATGTACAGCGCTGTTTAAGATCAATTGTGCTTTCAAAAACATTAAAATTTGAAAGGACAAAAGGACATCTGAAATATACAGAAATATATATATATACAGAACATCAGCCCTGAAGAAGGGCTTCATTTCAAGGTCTTTCTGGTCCCAAGACCAAGCTCTCACCATGACAGCCCATTAGCTCACTGCTCTGTGTATCAAGTCCAACAACTGCAGCTTACACTGAGAACTAGAATTAGTACCATGACTATACAACAAAACCACATGGTTAGTCCTCTCCGTCTCTGGTTAGCTTTTCTATAATCTGCATCATAAGGACTTTTTGTACAACCTGGTATCAGGTATCATTGATTCATCAACATCTTCCTCATCCATCTCCTTCTTCTGCAAATATTGTGAGCCAGACCCCATGCTGGGTCCTGAAGGGACAGCAGAGAGCAGAATTCTGTCCTCATGGAGTTCATCCATGGGTTGGAGGAGGTGGGAAGAAGGGAGGCAGGGGCATTATCTAGTAATTGCCCAAACCAACAAGAGGTAGAAGCGGGTATGTGCTGTGCAGAGAAGTTCACAATGCCCTGAAAACCCATCTAGGGGGATTGGATCTACTGGGGGAGATCTTGGATGGCCTTCCTGAAACATGGTCTGGGAAGAGTTGCTTCCTCTAAGAGAGAAAAGAAGAGGATGCTCAGCAGAGCAATGTGTGTGCAAAGGCCCTGTGGTGAGTGAGAGCAGGAGGGGTACAAGGGAGTGGAAGCAGGCCAGTGTCACTGAAGGGCAGGGAGTGATGAGGCTAGTGAGATGGCAAGAGCATCATGGAGGATTTCAAAATTCACTAGACCATTGTCCAGAACAGTGGCCTAGTAAGAGTCCAGATTCTGGAGCCTATTTTCTTGGGTTCAAGTCTTCATTCCATCACTTTTTTTTTTTTTTACTATTTATTTATTTATCTTGGCTGCTCCCACTCTCAGTTGTGGCATGTGAGATCTTTAGTTGTGCCATGTGGACTTCTTAGTTGTGGCATGTGGACTCAGTTGCAGCATGCATGTGGGATCTAGTTCCCCAACCAGGGCTCGAACCCAGGCCTCCTGCATTGGGTGCATGGAGTATTACTCACTGGACCACCAGGGAAGTCCCTCCATTCTATCACTTATTAGCTGTGTTACTTTATCTCTCTGTTTTCTCATGTGAAATATGACAATATTAATGGCAGGATTAAATTAATTAATATGGTGTGTGTAAAACTTGAGAACAGTGCTTGGCACACGTTTGATTCCACACATATTTGTCATCATTCCAAGAACAACAGGGAGACAGGGCAGCTTAGTGGCAAGAGAGTCACATCATCAGGTCTGAATTTCAAAAAGATTACTCTAGTTTCTGTGTAGAAAATGGATTGTAGAGAGGCAAAAATTCTGATTGGGCTGACCAGTTAGAATTGTTGCAGTAGTCCAGGTGAAATTTGGAAAAGGATGGTGGAGGGGTGGTAAAGAGAGAGGGACAGAATGAAGAGATAGGCGACAAAATCAATAGGACCTGGAGAGATAGCGAGGAAAGTCTCATCCCAGTGTCATCATTCTTCCCCCTTGACAACTACAAAACCCACCCGAAAGGAAGACTCAGAGACAAAAGCAAGACGTCAATTTGCAAAAAAATTGCGAGGAAGCCAGAAAATAAAAACACAACAGATATTTAAAAGAAAAAAAAAAAAAACCCTGCAAAACTATCAAGGTTACCAACTTTCCATGATGGAATAAAAGCCATTTTCAGACATGATTATCATCTCCACATCTGCAGAAATCAGCATTGCACGAGTCAGGGATAAAGGCATTTTACTAGGTAATCAGTGACTGTCAGGAAATACTCAAGGCTTCATTTATTTGGGGTACTAGAACTAGACAGGGTGATCTTGTTCTTTTGTTTTGTCGTTTTCTCTTGTTGTGATTTTATGGCAGGATGCCAAGTGTTTTATAATGTACTCTCTTTGGGGTGTACTCATTCCTAGTGGAGGTGTGCAAAGCATCATTTTTGCTTCTACACCCTCTGTCCTCCACTCCCTTCTGCCACCTTCAGTGCTGAGGGGCTTTCTTCTCTACACAGCATTCCCCTGTCTTTTCTGAGTCCTCCTGCCATATGGGAGGTCCTCAAGAAACTCCCTGAGCTCTTCTCTGGTGCTGGGTTTCCTACATGCAAGGGCCTTTGAGCAGAGGAAATTTAGGGTCATGGGGAGAAGGTGGTTGGAAAGCTTCTGGCCATGATTCAGAGTCCTAATAAGGCATTGTAGTGGATCGAACAGTGTCCCCCAAATTCATGTCCACCTGGGACCTCAGAATGTGACCTTATTTGGAAAAAGGGTCTCTGCAGGTGTAATTAGTCAAGGATCTTGAGATGAAATCATCCTGGATTGGGGGTGGGCCCTAAATCCAATGACTGGCATCTTTGTAAGACAAGAAGAAACAAAGAAACCCAGAGGAGATGACGTGAAGATGCAAGCACAGTTTGGAGTGATGAGTCTGCAAGCCAAGGAAGGCCAAGAGCTGGGCTAGAAGGGAGAAGAAGCAAGGAATTGTGCTCCACTAGGACTCTGGAACTGTGAGAGAATAAATTTCTGTTGTTTAAACCATCAAGCTTGTGGTAATTTTCTACAAGAGCCTAAGAAACTAACACAGATGGAGCATTGGTGCAGGGGATAGAGAGAGACAGAAGAATGGCAGAGGGATGGGTGGTGTCAAGGAGAGAAAGACAAGGTCTGAATTAGGAACTCCCATCCCTCCCATCCCAACAGACTGACTTTCAGGACAACCCTAGACCAGAGTGCGATTTCAGAATCAGAGCTAAGACTCTGTTGAACAATTAAATAAACCTTACATGGTATGGCAAAAATTGCTGCCTACTAATACCTCTTCTCCCCTTCTTCCTTTTAGTGATAGAACTGCCCCTGCCAAATATTAGCTGGGCACATGGCCACCCAGCTAGAAACTACATTTCCCACTCTCCTTGCAGCCTCAGGGCTTCGGCCCAGAATGTTCATTGTCACCACAGACCATGAACCTATAATGTAAGGTCAAAACTTCATCTGGGCTTAGCACCTAATTCTGAGAAACCAGTTGATGATAGGGGTCATGGAAGTTAATTGCCAACTTTTACTCAACGCTCACTCTCTTGGCATTTTAAACCCCTTTGTCACCAGGCTATGGCTTGTTTAAAGCCCTCAGTAAGAATGACAGTGCTGTTTGGAAATTGACTCCAAAATGTGCAATCAGCTCTCTTTCCCAGGTTTAACAAGTGCTGAATATCTGACCTCCCCAGAGGACCATGACAGTGCCCCCAAACGGGAAATGTCCAAACACATAAGCTGGGTGGTCCTTCCTTTGCCCTGTCTCCGAGTCCCTAGGCTCTCCTTTTCACTCCTCTGCTGGCCGGAGGAGTGTCCCCTTAGAGCACTTTGGCAATGCAGTTATTCACTTGCATTCCCTGCGTGACAGCAGTGCCTGGGGAATAAATTCTCCTCTCCCTGACATGCCTGAAAGGGCAGCCTCTTCAGCTGATGGAAGAATTAACCTTATAAACCAAGGGCCTTATTACCAGACACAGCTTGCAGCCCTACAAGCCAACACCCAGCCCTCTCCTCTTTTCTTATTATATAAAGAATGTCACAGTAATATATGGAATTGTTTTGATGGTCACCCATTAAAGGAAGGCAAAAGTGTATGCAGGGTGGGTAGGGTAGGGTGTGTGAGCACAAACAATTTCCAGCATCCCAGGTTATTCATCCATTTAGGGGAGAGGCTTCTGTTGATATTACCAGAAAACCCGTATCTTGAGTTTGGCCACCAAGTGTGCTCTCTTAACAAATTCTAAGGCAGTAGTTGATGAACTTTCATTTCTCCCACTTTCACTATGGGGCGAAGCTGAGAGAGAAAAGGCTAGAAAGAGGGAGATACTAGAAACTGACATGGACATCTGCCTGCCCACAACAGGGTCTTGGGAGTGGACCCCGCTTCCTGGACTCTTTCTGTGGGGGGACCAGAGGTTTTATTTTCATCAGATAAGTCTGACACCAGGTGTGAAGATATTCTTCTGGAGGAAATAACTTCCCAAATTCCTATTTTTACTGCTTTCCTCCTTGGTCCCCCTCGAATTCTTGAGTGCAGGTATCAACTGTATTCTAATGATTTGTTCCCATTTGTCTCAAAATAACACAAATCCAGGTATTGCACCTTTGTTTATCCTCACCTTGGCAGCCTTGCTCCTTCAAACCTCTCTAATCCTTCCCCCACCTTTACCTTGGGTCAACCCTTGGCAAGTCCTGGCTGGCCTCTCTCCAGAGCCTCCTAACTGTCCCTCTGCCTCCCCGATGATTCATGAACTTCCTGAAACAGAACGAATCCTTCTGCAATTCTGCTTGCAAACCCAAACTCACTGTCCATGGTCTAATCTCTGGATGGTACCAAAACCTTCTGACCCCAGCTGACTTCTCCCCTTTCATCTTGCCTCTCTCCCCCAACAAACTCTTTACTGTTCCTTAAATGTACCCGTAGGCCTCAGTACATTTACATATCTTCTTTCTGCCTGGACGCCTCTCTGCTCTACCTGGTAAACTCCTACTCATCCTTTAGGACCCAATTTAAATATCATCTTCTCTTTAGGACTTCCCTCCAGGCAGAGTGGTCTCTTTCTTGTCTGGTGTCTTGCTTTGCTTTACACTTAGCTTTGTTATAAAGGGCATTTATCACTTTGTATCGTATTTGTTGCATGATATGCGATGCTATGATTGTTTGTTACACAACAAAGCTGCCTAAGACAGGTTATTTTCAATTTTTCATTATATGTAATACTAAGATGGTTGTATCTCTGCTTATTTACTTTGGATAGATTCCCAAAAGTGATATTATGGATGTGAACAGAAGTCATAAACATTTTTAAGGCCCTGGATACATGTCACAAAATTATTTCCCAGAAATGTAATAACTCACACTTCTACCAGCAGTGATGAGAGATCCCTATTTATACCACACTCAACGGTATTGAGTTTTATTTAGAAAATAAAACACAGTTTGCCAATGTAGTTAGTGGAAAAAAAATCTTATTATTTTAATTTACTATCTTTAATTACTAGTAGTTTAAAAATTTCCCATATACCTGTATTTTGTATAAGTTGCACATTTATGTCATTAGCTCACATTCTCCATATTTGTTTGTAAAATCTCTCTATGTATTAAGAATACAAATCCTCTGTCTTGTCATATTTCTTTTTGCAAACTTTTAATCCTGGTTTCTTTCAGCTTAATTCTGATATTGCATGGGGATTTAATTTATTCAAAACTTCTTTTTTCTTTTCATCATACATTCCATGCCTTAGAAAGTCCATCTCCATCCCAACATCCAATAAACTTTAACTTAAAGAGTCTTCTAGATTTTAAGGTTTCCTGAGGGTGAGGGGAGAGCTTAACTCTTCAGTCAGTAAATTTGGTAAAAAATATAAGGTAAAATCTATTTTCCCTCAAATAGTTAAAAAGTTGTCCCAATATCATGTATTTAGCCATGTTTTCTTTCCTTTTTCGTTATGTTTATCCAAAAAATTATCTTATTGAAGAGTCTATTTCTGGGCTAACTCTTCTGCTGAATGGATTTCAGAGGCTGGATTTTTATGGTCATGTTATATTTTCTAGAAATTAGATTTCTCAAACTTCATAGTCACCCATCTACTGACTTGTATGTATATCTACTGACTTGTATGGGGCTGGCAGTCTTTATTCCACATTTTCCTGTTTGAGTGCAGCTTCCTTGGGAAACTTCTCTTAACCCCCAATCTAATGAAGTGCCCCTCCCCAGGCCTCATGTAATAATACCCTTTATTACAATTCACTGTGCAGAATACCTTAGCTCTTATGCTGCTAGACAGTCAACTCCTTGAGGACAGGTTTTTTAATTTCATTATTTTGTACCCCAATTACCTAGTAAGTCCAATGCCTTTCTCAAAGTAGGTGCTCAACGAACATTTATTGATTTGAATTGAGTTAAATTGAGTTGGGTTGAATTGAACAAAATCATATTGGATTGGATTGCTAGTAGGTTATAGACTGAGATGTCTTTTCTTAGCAAGTGGCTGCCCTTTCTGTATCATTCAGGCTTTAGCCAGGTAAATAGAAACCAATCTAAGTATTTAAAACAGAAGAAATTTAATACAAGGGATTGTTTGCCCAGTTGATGGAAGAACTGAGAAGCCAAACAGGCGATGATGAGTGAGATACTGTGATTTATAAGAAATATATTTATGGTCAGTCATTTGGATGACCAAAATATATTTCTCAGATAGATGTGGTCTTCATCCACAGTTCCTCACTCCCAAAACCCTTGGAATTTTCTGCTGTCACAATTGGGTTTATGTTAAGGAAGGTGACTTTTGGATCTCACCGCAGGGTAGGGGCTGGTTGCCAGGAGAACCAATCATGTGATTCAAGGGTTGGAACTTTCAGCCTCAGCCCCTAATTTCTGGAGAGGGGAGAGGGGCTTGAGGTTGAATCAGTGGCCATTGACCAATGAGCTCGTCAATCATGACTATGTCATGAAGGCTCCTTAAAAACCCCAAAGGACAGCTTTTTGGCCCTTTTTGGAGAGCTTTTACTTGGAGAACCAGAATGCTTCCATGTGCTGCCATGTGGGGTCCCAAGCTCTACCAGGACAGAAGCTCATTTGTTCAGGACCTCACCCTGTGTCCCTTCATCTGGCTGCTGATTCATATCGTTTAATGTCCTTTTATAATAAATTGGTAATCTAGTGAGTAAACGATTTCCTGAGTTTAGTGAGCCGTTCCAGTAAATTAACCCAAACCAAGGTGGGAGTCACCAGAACCTCCAGTTTGCAGCCTGTCACTCAGAAGCACAGGTAACAACTTGGGCTTGCAACTGGCGTCCGAAGTGGAGGGTGGTCTTGTAGGCCTGAGCCCTGTACCTGTGGAATCTGATTCCATCTCTGGGTAAAGTGTCAGAATCGAGTTCAATTCTTGGACACCCTGCTGGTGTCTGAGAATTGCTTGTTGGTATGGGGAAGTCTTCACACACACACGTTGAAACTGGGTCCAGTCATCCTTTCAGTGAGTCAACTGCTAGACTGTAGAAATAAAGGGAGGAGGTGGTATTACCGAAGCCCAGGGCCAATGTCCCCCCACAGGACCACGGTGGATCCTGGAGGATGATGTCACGGAGAAGATGCAGCCACTGCAGGGAGCACTGGGGGCAGAGATGAGTAAGAAATAAACTGGCTTCTATCTTCTTTCCACTCTCAGGGCTCCCACCAGTGCCTCCCACTGACCAAACCCAGCCAGGATCAACTGCACTGGAGCCTGGGAAGCACAGCCTCTGATACGGAGCAGACCAAGAAAGGGAGAGAATTCTAGAACAACAAAAGCAACACACTTTTATTTTCCGTTTTCAGCTTGACAATATTATTTATTTCTAAATAGAGTAACTAGGGGAATGAGATAGGAAAGCCAACAAGTGAAAAATCAACCCACAGTGGAAGGCAAATTAACAGACTTCAGCGACCCCTTCTCATAGGCTCCCATCTCCAGCAGGCTGGCAATCGATAGGGCTGGCTAAGTGCTTGGGGAACCAGGGGTGGGAAGGGGGCGCGGCGCGACAATTCAAGCATGGCTGCAATTTCATTAAAGACCCGGGGGTGACATCAGATATCGATTTTGTTTTTCCCAGAACTTTGCTCTGGTTCAGTGCTTTGTGAAGATAGATGGCTGGAATACTGGGCAGTGAGAGGGCAGAAAGGAAGTTCAGGGACCCCTGATGCACACCCAAGCTGCTGGGTCTCAGACTGGGCCAGATTTCCACATTAAAGAGAAGACCGCAAGTATATAGAAAGATGACTAAGGAATGCTTAGTGAAGTTCTTGGCCTCATCACTCCAAATTAAGATTCAGAGGAAGTATGGAAGGGGCTTCAAGAGCTTTGCTTTGGGATTTGGGGATTGGAAAAGCCAAGTTCAGTTCTAAGCGCAGATACTAACAGGCTGTGTACAGTTGGACAAGTTACCCAACCTCTCTATGACTCAGTTTCCTCATTTGGAGAACGGGAAAGTGAGTAACACCTGTCTCCAAGGACTATTGGAAGGGTTAAATGAGATAATACATGTAAAGTGCTTTACCTTACAGTAAGCATTCAGGAAATGTTGGCTGCTACTATTTGGGGTGTTGTTTTATTATTATTGGGTGTGTCTTATAGAGCATGTGCTGCTCTTTTGGGGCATGTGCTGCATGTGCCCGCAGTGTCTTTCTCCTTTGTCTCTTCCCCCTTGTTAACACTCACTCATCCTCCAGACACAAGTCAAATGTTACCTCCTCCAGGAAGCCTTCCCTGACGCCCTCAGGGGGAGTCGGCTGACCCTTCTGTGTTCCCATGGCACCCTATTCTTACACTTAGCATAGCACTTGCCACATTGTATTGTTTTTAACACTTTGCTTAGTGGACTATGAAAAACTGCAAGGCTGGAACTGAGTCTTTTCATTCTACCTCTCCAGCCCCTAGTACAAGACGTAACAGGTGCTCAAAAGATGCCTGGTGAATAAAAGAACTCCATAGTATAATTACAAGAGTCCCTGGAAAATTTCTCCTGCTCCCAGAAGTGCCTCTTCCAGTTCCTAAAATCTACCATGAGAGCTTTTCCTTCTAGCCGAAGACTTTGATCCCATTTAAATCCTATATATGCCTCCCCACAACCACCTGCCACCTGAATGTATGTGATAGGTTCTCAATAAGTATTTGAAGAATTGCATTGATTTAGAAGTCGGGTTCTCTGGGGAAAATATTCAGACATCAGCAAATCAGAGAAGAGGGGATGGTGGGGAGAAAATAGAGGGAACTTCTCAGTGACGACCTCCTACTAAAACCCAGCTCCTCCCACACAAGGCAAAGTGCAAGGAAAGGGAAGCTTTCTTCTGAGTCCTGTTTCTGCCTAGGGTACATCCTCTGGCCCTTCCAGCCCTCCTACTTCATCTCTTCGGTGCCTTGGTCTGCTCCATGCTTTCATGAGGACAGACTTGACTGAGGAGCAATACTTAACCCACAGGAATGGTGATTTGAATGAGGGAAGAGCACCTGCTGTGTGCCAGGCACTTCACACGCAATTCACTAACACCTCCAGTAATACTGAAAGTAGATGTTATTTATCTCCATTTACAGGTGAGGAAAGTGAGGGTCAGAGAGATTAACACCTTGCCCCAAATCACACAGAAAGTAAGTTATGGAGCATACATACCACAGCACCGAACGTCACCGAGGCCCTCGATGAATGCATGTATTTTTTTTGCTGTATCGGGCCACCCTACTCTATTTCAATGGTTGGGTAAAAGTACTTACCTCACTGTCCTATTAGGTTCATAATGTGGAAAGTTTTCTGGCCTTTTTCTTCCTAGTACCATTGCTGCTGTGTATCTAACTTTGTTTTTCTGTTTCCAAGTTCCCAGATTTATGTGCTATCCCTTGGCCCATTCTCTACACCTTCCTCTTCAAAGCTTTAAAAAGGTTATCAAGCACTGAGCCTGCTAGGTGTGGTGACGTGTGCTGTATTGATATAGAATAGAGAAAAAACACTCTGTCGAAACATTTTCTTTAAATGAACATACACTCACTCAGTAAGAGATAGTGGTGGGTGAAAATGCTGAGAAGAGATGACATTATATTTAGACCAAAGAATGGGAAACACAACCTCGCTGGGTGACAACCTGTCAAGACAGCCATACCTAATGGATAGCACGAGCATTGTTTGGGACATTTACTGCAGACTACAGTGGGGTAAAGGCACCAAAGGTGAACAAAATATCATCCTTCATAGGCAGAAACACAGGCAGTGACAGAAAATAAATTGCTGGTGAAGCATCTCTTAAAGAAGAGTAGGTTTAAATATCTGCCTGACTTGAGTACCAGAGGCTGCTCGAATTTTTATCAATGGGTGGGATGGAGCCCAACCAAAGAAATTTGAATTAGTTTTCTTTTGGGAGGTGGCATGTTGTAGAGAAATATTAAAATGTAAGACCATATATTTAACCACAAATAAATAGTTTGGCAGCAATACAGGATATTGTATATTGTAACATGATAGTAATAGAGTATAATACTGAACACCACAAAATTTGGTACCAGTATGAGCTAGGGTTGAATCCTGACTCCAGCGACTATTAGCTAGGAGAGCTTGGTAAGCTACTTAACCCCTCTACATTAGTCAGGATAGGATAGGCTCTGCTGCAGCAACAAACATGCTCAATAGCTCAGTCTGATTTCTCGTTCACGTGCCAGCTTGGGCAACAATTCTTGGTGGTTCTGCTCCAAACAGGGACTCAAGGATTCGGGCTCCTCTCATCTTTTGACACATAGCCTCTGAGGTTGCTGTGAAGGGGAAGAGTGTGGTAGACAGTGCAGGGGGGGTTAGGGCCAGGCCTGGAAGTGATATCATCACTTCTGCCCATTTTCCACTGGCCAGGCCCAATAGGATGGCCCCAACTAACTGCCACAGAGGCTAGCAAAGACAGTCTTTCAGTACAAGCACATAGGACGGTCTCTGCTCTGTTGTCTGAGCATCTGTACGATGGGGGGAATGCAACCTACTGACATGGCTGCTGTGTAATTCCCTGCTCATGCAAAGGTACTTACTGCTATTTGTATGTGAGTTGATATAAGTATAAATGATCTCTCATAAAATTAGGTCTGGGTTGCAGTCAAATTCATAGAGAAAGAAAGATGGTGGTTACCAGGGGCTGGGAGGTGGGGGAAGTGGAATTCGTTTAATGTGCACAGAGTTTCAGTTTTACAAGATGAAAAAAGTTCTGCAGATGGATGGTGGTGGTGTTTGTACAGCAATGTGAATGTACTTAATGCCACCGGCCTGACACTTAAAAGTGGTTAAAATGATAAATTTTATATCATGTATATTTGACCACAGTTTTTTAAGTAAATAATTTTTAAATTAGGTTTGGGTAACTCCAAGGTCTGAGTTAACCTGGTGCCAGGGCACAGCGAGAGCTGGTCCATGGTATTCGTGTTGGATGGCAGTCAGCTTGATTCTGGGTCTAAACCCAGGAAACTAAGGAAGCTTTAGATGATTCACTCTTTTTTCTTAAACATGGTATTTAAAGTTCTTAAAGTTTATCATGAAGGCAAAGTCACTTATTACTAAAAAAAGGGAAGAATAAAGAAGCAATAATCCCAGTCATCCCTTTCCCAGGCTCCCCCAACATGCTGGCTGGCTTTGCTTTTTCTCTGTGTCTTCCCTCCATCTAGGTCACCTCAGGACTTAAGCCCAGCTCCAGCCCATCCAGCCGGAGTTCCCACACCCAGCTGCACATCAGATTCACCTGGAGAGCTTTAAAAACATACCGATGCCCAGGCTGCAGCTCAATTCAAAATTAAGTCAGACTCTCTGGGGTGGGGCCTGGGCACCAGTGCTGTTATAAAATCTCCCCAGATGATATTAATGTGCATCCCAGCTGAGAACCGCTGGCTACAGTCTGGTCTGGCTTCTTCCCAGCTGCCTTTCTGCAGAGCTCCTAAAAGCAGTTCTTCGGACATGTTCAGGCTTCAGTCTCATCTCAGCCCCTCCTGTGTGGTCTTGGGCACATCTTATAACCTCTCTGGTCTTTAGTCTTCTCATCTGTTCAATGGGGGCAGTGAGAGTAACGAGATAATGTATGGGAAACAGGGCAGTGCCTGGCATGCATGAAGCGCAGTTTAAGGGCTTAGTACAGGGGTCCCCAGCCCCTGGGCCAATGACCGGTACCTGTCCGCAGTCTTTAGAAACCGGGCCGCATAGCAGGAGGTGAGTGGCGGGCGAGCAAAGGAAGCTTCATCTGCCTCTCCCCATCACTCGCATGGCTGACCATCCCCTCCCCCAACCCCATGGAAAAATTGTCTTCCACAAAACCGGCCCCTGGTGCCAAAAATGTTGGGGACCGCTGGCTTACTGCATGATGATACGTGTTATTATGAAATCTTCTTGTTACTTAGTTCCTGGGGTAAGGATGGGCTTACTGTTTTCCCACAGGAATTCTTTCACTTGCAGTTTGTTGCCTCCTCCACCAAGATCCCTCAGAGTCTATCAAAGGTGAGGAAGGGGCTGTCTTTTTGTCTCTTAATGGATCCCCTCCCTCTGTCAGTCACCTGCTGCTCCCTTCAAACACAGCTTTCCCTCAGAACATTCTAAATCCTATTAGGCAAACACAAACACGAATATAAACAATCACATACAGATTTCTTCCTAGCGTGCACCTGCCTCGAAGTGTGACAGGAATGCTTCTATGGGGGTGGCCCTTTAACAGCGGCTTACAGGAATTTGTTCAGGCTGGGTTGAAGCTTAGGGGCACAGAGCAGTAACGAGTTGGGACTGATTTGAGTTAAGCCAGGTTTGGTTCTTAATCTCCCTAAATAAACCCAATTCAAGCAGGCTGAGACACGAGGCAGGCTGGGGCCAGGCCCCTGGAACTGGTGGGAAAATCAAGGCAACTGGGACCCAGAGGGGTGGAGGCTGGGAACATGCCCCATGAGGTATCCTAGGGATAGAGTGACCTTGAACTTGGTCACAGCAGCAGGAGA
This sequence comes from Aethalodelphis obliquidens, assembly GCF_003676395.1. Taxonomy (NCBI): domain Eukaryota; kingdom Metazoa; phylum Chordata; class Mammalia; order Artiodactyla; family Delphinidae; genus Aethalodelphis; species Aethalodelphis obliquidens. Next base: position 24,606,197 of record NW_020837950.1, on the reverse strand, counting down.
AGCCCAGAAGCAAAACCCTCAGCCTGATCGCAGACACTGTAGGAGGTTGAGGTTTATTCTTGTTTTATTTATTAAACGTACAATTAAATACATGTCAAGCCCCTACCTACCAGAGTCCTTTTCTTATGGAAGACCCTTTAGAGGGTTAGGTGGAGGGAAGCATGAGTTCCTAAGCCATCCAGAGCATCTCTGGAGGGCCCTGTGGTGCTCAGTTCTCACTGGATATTGTTGACCAGCCCATCATCTAAGACACCCGGCACCTCCAGGTGTTCCAGGTGGGAGCTTCCCAGAAAGCCATGCTCGGCACACCGCCTTGGAGGTGCTATCCATGCCAAAGGAACTGAGGTGAGGCCACCTCCTGCCACTCTCCCAAACCCAAACCCTCCAGTCTTCGTTAGCTTCCCTGCTGGTCCTGCCCTTCCGAGGTCACCCACTTAGCCATAGTAGCCACCGTGTCTTCCTCACGGCATCAGGTGGTAGTAAAGAAATGTTAACGTAAAGCCCTAGCACAGAGCCTAGCACCAAGCACATGCTGCATATGTAGTAGCTTCAGTGATGCTGCTGACCCTTAGAATGCCCCCTGACCCTAAAGGACACCCCCCAACCCCAGTCTTCCCATCATCCCTACAGCCCTTGACCTCCTAACCTCAGGGCCTCTTCCTTCTGCCCCAAGGGTAACAAAATACTTTCAAGATTGCACGTTTCCAAGCTCTGCTTCCCACCAAAAAAAAGAAAAAAAGAAACCTTTTATTTTTCCCAACTCATCTACAATTGCAAGGACAAACAAAAACTGGTACCTCAGTATCTTCGCCAACAGCTAGGAGCCCAAGGAAGAGGAGAATCCAGTTCCCCAAGAAGGAAGGCAGGCCATTTATTCACTTGTTCGTTTTGTATTAAGCTAAGTGCGTACTGTATACCAGTAAGACATTCCCCCTGCCCTCAAAGAGATGGCAGCCTGGGACAGTGTTCTCAACCCTGGCTGCAACTTACGATCGCCTGGGGAGCTTTAGAAAGTGCCAGGGCCTCCAGATCCAGTAAATCAGAATCTCGCGGTGTGGGACCCAGGCAGCAGTATTTTTTAAATATCCCCAAAGGAGTCCAATGTGTAGCCAAGCAGAGAGCCAGTGATCTGCTAGGATCAGCAGGTGAAAGATGATTTCCAATCCAGTGTTGCTAGAACAGGCAAGTGATATACAGTGTATGAATTATATCGCAATAAAGATGTTAAAACAATCAACAAGCAAGTGTTGGGGTTATGAGAGCCCAGGGAGTGCTACCTGATTCCAACTAGGGAAGGGCATCGGACTTAGCGAAGGCTCCTGAGGGGGAAATTATCGTCTCTGCTCAGATATCAGCAGTAGTCAGACATGCTAAGATAATGAAGGGAAAAGTGTGCATTTAATTCTCATTTCTAAAGCAACAGCCCCTTATATTATTGACAGTATAGGACACACTGAATAATTGTCTGTTAATGAGTATTAATAAAATTGGCACTTTTTTTTTCATTTAGATTAACACTTCTAAAGCCCCAGGAATATCTTTTGGTGGTTTAGATGGAGCCTATCAGGAACTCTAGGAGAAGAAGTCTGATGTGTGAGCAAAAAAAGTAAGTCCCAGGACTTCCCTGGCTGTCCAGTGGTCAAGACTGCGGGCTTCCATGGCAGGGGGCATGGATTCAATCTCTGGTTGGGGAACTAAGATCTTGCATGCCACGTGGCACTACCACAAAACAAAACACCAACTCCTGGACCAGAAAATCTCAGAGGCAGCTCTGACTCATCTCTTCCTCATCCCTGGGTCTGAGCAGTCAGCAGTGCTCTTAGGTCTCCTTGGTGAATAGACACCAGATATGGCCCCAGGAATTCCTCCCCTTCTGTGCTGGCATGCCACTCCTCACATCAAGAGGTGGGATCTATTTTCCCTCCCCTGGGATCTGGACTGGCCTGTGATTTGTTTTAACCAGTAGAAGGTTGTGAAAGTAACTTTCTGAACTTCCAAGCGCAGGCCTGAGGAGGACCGACAGGTGCTACTTTCTCTCTCTGGAGCCCAGACGCCATGCTGGAAGGAAGTGGAGGCTAGCTGACTGCATGATAGAGGTTATGCATGGAGAAAGGCCTTGGTGCATGCTAGGGACTGAATTGCATTCCCCTAAATCTCATGTTGAGTCCACAATGTGACTATATTTGGAGATAAGGCCTTTCCAGAAATAACTAAGATTAAAAGAAATCATAAAGGTGGGGCCCTAGTCTGATAGTATTAGCGTCCTTATAACAAGAAGAGAGACCAGAGCTCTCTCTCCATGTGAATACACCAAGGAAAGACCATATGAATGCACATCAAGAAGGTGGCTGTATACAAGCCAGGAAGAGAACCCTCACGAGAAACCAAACTCTGCCAGAAACTCCTTGGACTTTCCAGCCTCCAGAACTGTGAACATTTCTGTTCAGGTACTCAGTCTATGGTATTTCATTATGGCAGCCTGAGCAGACTAAGACATAGGATGAGACACCAACTTGGAAGTTCCAGGTCTAGCCAAGCTCCCAAGTGAATGGGGACACATGAAAAAACCCCAACTGAGACTAGCAGAAAGTCATCCAGTGGAACCCTGGCCAAATACGTAACCTACAGAATCATGAGGAAATTAATAAGTTGCTGTTCTAAGCCATTAAGTTTTGAAGTCTTTTGTTATATAGCAATAGTGACTGAAAAAAACCCTCCTGTGACACCTTTTCTTTCCACTGTATAGCATCACAGTCTGACCTAGCTCAGCCCATTTGGTCACACCCAATTATTAGTTGGGCAGCTCTTAGCAGCCTCCCAATAAGGGTTTTTAACCTGAGACTCCTGGAATTCAAGAAGGTCCATGAACTGGACAGAGAGATGGAGAGATAGATAGATAGATAGATAGATAGATAGATAGATAGATAGATAGATAGATATAGATATATAGATATGACATCTTTATTTTCATTAACCTTTAACTGAAATTTCGCATTGTCTTTAATTATGAACGAGGTAATAAACCACAGTAGTACAAGGGTATTTGTGACTTTGTCACTAATAGAAATCACAGATTTTTTTCATATCACATTACAATTGTTAGCAAATATCCTAAAAGACCTTTCATGCTTATCATCACCCATTACTAGACCTTGCTATTTAAGGTGTTAATGAAGAATATTATTATAATATTAATATTATAATAAATGTATTAATATTTTGATAAATGTACTTCTGTGTAATTCTTTTTTTCTGTAACACTAGTATTTTGTTTTATGCATTTAGAATCATTTTTCTGCAATGGTATCCGTAGGCTTCACCAGACTGCCAAAGGGGTCCATGGCCCTAAAAAGGAATAAGAGCCCCTGAACTGGAGGTATGCATGGGCCAAATTTCTCTGCTCCACAAATTTCCCACCAGGTTTCATTGAAAGCAACTTTCAGACTGAGTCCTGCCACCTACACAGACATTTATGAGCAAGCTTGCTCTAAAGCAATACCTACATCTGATTCTGGAAGTGAGATCAAGTTCTGTCTCCCTCTGTCTTTTCAGGATTTCCTACAGCAACTCATCTGAAAAGTTCATTCAAGGCAAATATTCTAGTTGTAGGTTTCAGCCAACTAGCAGCTAGGAGCTTTTCCAAAAATCAAAATAAAAATAGTTTGAATAAGTATAATAGAATAATGGCTAACAATGAATTGAGAACTTGCTACTTCCTACACTGTTCTAAATGGTCAACATGAATTAACTCATTAAATCCCTACAGCCACCAGGTAAGGTAGGCACATTATTATACCCATGTTCCAGGTGAGGAAACTGAGCCTCACAGAGGTTAGTAACTTGTTCAAGTTCACACAGCTCATAAGTGACAGAGCTAAATGTGTGGTACACCAATTCAGTCAATCTCTGCAGGTAGAACCCAGGTATTGGTATTTTTTAAAGTTTTCAGCCAGGGGATTACAACGTACAGCCAAGTTTGAGAACTCACGTACTGTTGGGCTCCCTGGATTCTTTAACTCTGTTCATGTAAAAGCAGGAGTTCCTCCATAATATTTCAAGCTCATCTGCACATTGAATACTATTGGTGTCATGATTTTTTTTGATATTTATTGATTTGGTGGCACTGGGTCTTAGTTGCAGCAAGCGGGTTCCTTAGCTGTGGCTCACCAGCCCCTTAGTTGTGGCATGCAACCTCTTAGTTATGGCATGCGTGTGGGCTCTAGTTCCCTGACCAGGGATTACACCCAGCCCCCTCTGCATTGGGAGCATGGAGTCTTATCCACTGCGCCACCAGGGAAGCCCTGGTGTCATGATTGAAAAATAATTTCTAGTATCCATTATATTAACTAACAGAGCCTCTGATCTGAGATAAAGACTGCTAAAGACTTGCGGAAGGTGCCTCAAGATTTTGGACTTCAGATTTCAAGTGCTAACCAACCACCCTGGAGTGTTCTGATCAAAACACTAGGAATGTTAATTGTCATTAGAGTATAGATTAAAACTGACCCACATACACTTACATATTATACTATCTCTATCAAAATATTTTAGATTAACTTATAAAAAACATAATGCATTGCCATTACCTTCTCTCCTTTCTTATGTCAAAGAACATAATTCTCCCCACCTTCCCTATAGTCACCAGATGAAGTTTCCTAAATCACCTAATTAATAATGTTAACAGCCCTTTTTTTTTTACTGCCAAATCATCTATATGTAACTTCAAGGTCAGGTGGTATTTCCCTGTCCCTTGAGTTCAAAATAAGATCACCTCCAGCCAACCTATCACCTCCTTCCTACTTTATCACCACCGTTTTGTCAGGGGCTAAGGTTTTACTCTACTTACAAGCTAATAAGTTAGCCTGCCACAGTTTCATGGGTGCTGGCAGAAGACACGAGACTCCTGGGTCAGAGACAAAGGGTTTATTACTCACAGCAAAGCCTGTTGCCATTGGTTCCCACATCTCCCAAGCCCCACATGGATGCTACACACACAGTGGATTTCCATCACAGCAGAAGACCATTGCACTTGCGGAATTATCGCTTTTACAGTGAGCAGTAAGCAAACCTGCTCTTTGTCTGTTTGATGGGAGACAAGATTGCTCACTGCAAATACAACCCTGAGAAATGGCCGAGATAAAGAGGCATCAGGGTCTTGCATTCTTGGCATACCCAGCAGTGATGAGCAGTGCCCACAGTGGATTGCCTCTTCCAACACCCATTGCTTTGTTTCATTTTCATCTCAGCATCCACCTTTCTGATATTTTCTCATTAGTTTTTGTTCTTACCTATCTTTTCTAGTGCAGTGGCAGCTCCCGGAGGCCAGGGTTCTCACTGTCTGTCATTTATCGCTACTTCCCCAGCACCAAGGATAACACCTGGCCTGACCCATCGAGGTACTCAGTGAATGCTCATTGAATGAATCAGTAGGACTGGCCTCAACTTCCAACATGGGCCGCAAATTCTTCACTCCATTCAAACAGAATTCTTAGCTGCTCACAAGCGTGCCTGGCCTCGGGGCTTCTGCTTAAAGAAAGGCTTACCTCCCCGCTCCCACTACTGCCTCACCCACCCCCAAAGCCTGACTCAGTCCCCCCCTTTCAAAGTCCTTCCGTCTTAAGCCTTCCTCTTTTGTCCCAAAAGCCCTCCTCTTTGGCCTCATGTATTATCATTATTGCTATCATCATTCTCTTCTTCTCTATCATTATTATTTAGTTGCTAAGGCTTAAGAGTCTATTTTTTTTAATTAATTATTTTATTTATATTTGGCTGCGTTGGGTCTTTGTTGCTGCGCATGGGCTTTCTCTAGTCGTGGCAAGCGGGGGCTACTCTTTGTTGCGGTGCACTGGCTTCTCATTGCTGTGGCTTCTCATTGCAGAGCACGGGCTCTAGGCATGTGGGCTTCAGTAGTTGCAACATGCAGGCTCAGTAGTTGTGGCTCGCAGGCTCTAGAGTGCAGGCTCAGTAGTTGTGGCACATGGGCTTAGTTGCTCCATGGCATGTGGGATCTTCCCAGACTAGGGATAGAATCCGTGTCCCCTGCATTGGCAGGCGGATTCCCAACCACTGTGCCACCAGGGAAGTCCATTAAGAGTCTCTTTAAAATGTAAATATCCCTCAGTGGGAAGAAGAAAGAGAGACGAGACCACAAAGGTAGTAAAGACTAGTGGTAACAAGCTCTGGACATTCTATATTGCTACTTAGTAGCTGTATGAGCTTAAGCAAGCAGTCTAACCTCTCTGTGCCTTAGTTTTACCATCTGCAAAATGGGAATAATGACCACACCTCCCTCTTAAGGTTATTCTGAGGATTAAATTAACTGCTTTATGGAGAGCAGGTAGAAGAAGGCTTTCGGTTATTTGTGGCACACCTACTACCTGCCCTGTTGGATGCTTTACATGCATTCTCTGGAGGCCCCTTGGGGAATACCCCACCCCATTCAAGTGTTAGTCTCTTGAAAGGACAGAAGCATAGACTTCCAGTTCTCCTGCACCCCTTGCAGTTCCTCACTCTGCCCCAGAGCACGTGACTGCTGGGGGAGGGGGCATGAAGAGCATGTTCCCAGATGAAGTCGAGTCTTTCACGGAAATGGAGGGGGGGGGGGGCATGTTCACTGAATGCAGGCCCAAACGAGAAAGGACTGTTCCATGACTTTGATTATGGTCAGAAAGAAGAGCCTGTTGAGCCATATAGGGAGTGGTTACCCCATATTCCAGGTCTGGCAATAGAAACAAGAGGTACAGTGGGTAATCTTAATGTTGGGTTTTCTGGGCAGAGAGAGGCAAGTATTTCTGACCAGGTCTGGACTGGCCTGAAGCAGTCTTTCTCCTTCAGTACCATTTTATTAAATAACAAGAAATCAGATGTTCACAGAACTTCACAAAGCGTCTGAACATATATCATCTTCTTTAACCTTTACGATTCTAAGAGGTGGGTATTTCCACCAGCCTCATCATCCTCCCACTTTACCGAGGAAGAAACTGAGGCAGAGAAGCTACAAATAGCAGAGCTGGGAGTCAAGCCTTGCCTCACTCCTATAATAAACAGAATAATGGGTTCCCTAAACCCAAGAACCTATTAATATGTTTCCTTGCATGACAAAAGGGACTTTGTAGGTATGATTCAGAATCTTCTGATGAGACGATTACCCTGGATTATTTGGCTGGACCCAATCACAAGGGTCTAATAAAGAGGAGGTTTGAGTCACAGACTGGACGATGCTTCTGGCTTTGAAGGTGACAGGCGCAAGTCAAGAAATGCAGGCAGCCCCTAGAAGCTGGAGAATGCAAAGAAATCGATTCTCGCCTGGAGTCTCCAGAAGGAGCATAGCTCTGCCAACACCTTGACTTTGGCCTAGATAGACTCATTTAGGACTTAAGACCTGCAAAACTGTAAAATAATAAATCTGTGTTATTTTAAGCCACTAAGTTTGTGGCAATTTGCTACAGAAGCCACAGAAAACGGATATAGCCCCCAGCATACACCCGCCATGATGTTTTCAAGAAGTGTGTTATTTTAAAGTAAATTCACACTTGATAGAAACAGCACAGAAAGCATGTAGGATCCAGAAAGGCTCACCAGCCACCCAGTCCCATCAGCTCCTAGAATTCCCCACTAGGAAACCAGTAGAGGTAGGATGGTGTGGTGATTAGGAACATGCCTTCTGGAGCTGGTGGCATCCGAGACTATAAACAGATTATTTAGCCGCCTTGTGCCTCAGTTTCCTCATCTGTGGATGGGAATGAAAATAGTATGGACATTAAGGGCAGGAGAATTGACCAGTGTTTGGAACAGTGCTTGGCACATGGCTTTCACCTATTTCTATAAAAGGACTTTTAGTCCTTTAGAAGCTTGTTACAACTTAAACATAGTGGAAGGGATGGTGAGTGGGGAAGGAGAAAGGGAGAAGCGGGGGGTCACTTATGAGCCCCTCCTGGGTGCCAGGCACTGTCTTGGGATTTCCAGAAACATCTGATCTACTTCTCCTGACAAACAGGAGGCGGGGCTCAGAGGATTAAGTGCCCAAAGTCACACTGCAGAAAAGAAGAGGCAGAATTCAAAGGCAGATCTATCAGATTCCAAAGCCCTATCCAGAACCACCTCTCACACCTCAGCAAGAGCTGAGGGAAACTGAAGGGAAACTGGCAAGTCAGTTTATTTTCTGAGCCTCGGTTTTCTCATCTATATAATGGAGTTGAACTGAAGGATAATGAAGTGAAGTCTCCCAGGACTTTTGGAAGAATCAAAAGAGATAATATGCATGAGCTTCCTTTGCAAACCAAAAAGCGCCATTCAGATGAAAGGCAGGAGGTGCGCAGTGGACAGAGCAGCTGGGACGGGGAGCTAAGACCAGCCCTCAGCACTTCACCCAAGCAGCATGTGTTTGGGAGGGTGCCTCTGGACTGGGCACCGTGCAAGGCGCTGGACACAGACTGGCCCCGTCTCCGCTAGGGTGGCAGATCCTTCTTTCTTAGAGAAAGAAGAAGTGGAGGGTTTGAGGGAAATGCATGAGCATTTTTAATTCATTTCCAGCACCACAACTAAAATGCTGAGTGGAGGATGTTCCGACTCAGAGAGTATCAGCTGATGGATTTTCCAGCAAGGAGTGGCCAGGCCCCTGGGGTCAGTGAGCAGCCTAATCTAAGAGCAGATGCTCTGGGGGTAGAAGAGCGTTCTCTGCGCCCCATGGGCCCGGGTAGGGTGATCAATTCTCCTGGTTTGCCCAGGACTGAGGGGTTTCCTGGGACACAGGACTTTCAGTGCTAAAACCGAGAAAGCCCTAGACAGAGCAGGACAAGTTGGTCACCTTATTCCCAGGACTCTCTCTGCACCTCCCCTCACCAAAGCCCCATTCAGAACTCTCCCCAACCTGCCCTGGAATAGCACAGATTTCAAGCCCTCAAGCTTGGATTTCTTGCCTAAAGCAAAGGTTGGCAATGTTTCCAAACCAATTGCAAATACTGTCCATTTGTTGAGGGCTTTACAGTATGCAGAGCGCTTTCACATACCTCAGCATGTTCAGTCTTTAGAGCAATCTCAAGGTCAGAGAAAAGACAGCTGTATTAGGAATGCTTTATGTTGGAAGAGACAGAAAGCATGACTTGAGTGGCTTAAGCAAATAAGTTGTATTTTTTTCCCAAAACAAGAAGTCCAGAGGTAGGCAGCTGCTGGGTTTGACTTAGTAGCACAGCGAAATGAAGGTAATTGCCTACAACTCTCCTGGTCTTCCCTCATGGTTGTAAGATGGCTGCCAGAGCTCCGGGCATCTAGTTGCATTCTAGGCAGGAAGAAGGGTGAAGAAACAACACCAGCAGAATTCTGCTTATGTTTTTCGGCCAGAACAGTGTCACATGGCCACTCCCAACTGCATGGCCATCACGTATTTAGCTTTCTAACCTCTATAGTAGAGCAAGGTAAGGGATGAAAGGCTTAAGAATGGTTTTGAATGAGTTACCTACAGTATCTGCCACGATAGGAAGAGAAGACCATTTACTAGAGGCTAGAAGAGTCTAGAATGACTTAGGATGTCATGGAGCCCAGTGGTCTCAACATTTTGCTGCACATTCGAATCACCTCAAGATTTTTAAAAATAATGATGCACAAGCCAAACCCCAGACCACTTAAGTCAGAATCTCTGGGAATACACCCTGGCATTGTTATTTTTAAAGTTGCCCTAGTTGACTAAACTGCGCAGCCCATCCTCTAGAGCTGCTCTGTCCAACATGGTAGCCATGTGGCTATTGGCATTGACATTAATTAAAATTAAATAAAATTTAAAATTTAGTTTCTTAGTCATACTGTCTATATTTCAAATAGTCAGTAGCCACATGGGGCTAGTGGCTACCATATTGGAGAGCACAGATATAGCACTTTTCATCATCATAGATGATGCTGTAATTGGATGGCTCTGTTCCAGAAGAACCTGAGGGTAAGAGAGCCTGTTAGGAATCTCAAGGCCCCTTAAATCTGGTCTGGCTAAATGAGGCAAGCCAGATGGGCCTGACCTGGAGGCAGTGAAAAAGGGTGGTCAAGGGCATGAACTGTGAGGCCAGACAGCTTAGGTCTCAATCCCAGATCCCCCACCTACTGGATGGGTGACCTTGGACAAGTTACTTATCCTCTCTTTCTCCATCTGTAAAATGGGAGTGATAACAGGAAAGCATCTCCTGGGGTTGCAGTGAGAACTCTGAACTGATTCACATACTGTGCTCAGAATGCTGCCCTGACACATGCCACCTGCTATAAGTGCCAGCCATCACTGTTATCCAGGAGGCCTGACAGGTGGCCAAATCCCCCAGAGGGGCCCTCGCTGGACACACCTGCTGTGTTGCCCCTCAACCCTACTCAGCACGGCACCAAGGCTTCCTGACTGGGGCCCCGATGCTGGCGTTTCCATGCCACCCCTAACTCTGAGTCTGATCTTCTGGTGCTCAGCTGGTTGGCCCACTGCAGTCTCTGGCGTGTAGGGTGAGTGAGGAAATGAATGAACACGTCCCTGTATTCATTAACTGAGTATAAGCAGGCCCTTTGACTTGTAACTCGGTCCTGGGTGCAGCGGCTGCCTGCCGAGGTATAGCGGAAGGAGGGGCGGGCTGTGTTGTCCCGGCAGGTCACTGGGCCTCCTGAGCATGTGGCACAGGGTCTATAGAATTAAAGGTTCGAGCCAATACAGAGTACAGCCCCTGAGAGGCATAAAATCTCTGAAACACAGGGTTTTCCCTCCTGGGGGAACATGAAACTTCCTAACCAGGGTGGCTGTGTACGCATCTTCTTCCCAGGTTTCTGATCTCCCCGAGGTGAAATGAGACTCCTATCTCAGCGCCCAGAGCTGCCCTACACTCCAGCCTTCCCTGTCCCCTCCATCTCTCCAGGCTGTGTTAACCGTGTCTAGGAATGGGATCCTGGAAGGAAGATGTCATTTACTGCACCAGAAATGATACAAGATGCCCCCCCTCTGAGCCAAATGAGGGTTCCCAGAGAGTGGGGGATGAAGCCCCCCAAACAACCCGCTTCCCAGGGAAGGAAGGACATTTTCAAACGCAGCAACCTTGAGCCTGAGCACATCTGCTCCCCGAGTGCGCATTCCACAGCCTGGCAGACACGCCGCGATGGGTCTCAGTCATTAACTGGCTGTCAGGTTCCTCAGATGATGGAGCTAAAAATAGCGCGCTATAGATAGAACCTTCTCCCACGCAGGCAGGCACAGGCTGCCAGTGGAAGTGGGGAGAAGGGGCTGTGCGGATCTCTCCCCTAAAGGGAGGTTCATGCCCATCTCCAGCCCCGCGCAGCGCTCGTGGGCAATGTCCTGCTTCCTTCGGCAGCATCCCTCCCTCACGACCCGCAGATGGGCCCAAATGTTCCAAATGCGCACTGCCGGGCGGGGCGCACCACGGTGGGGTTCATTTGTATGCCGCAGCCTGGATAACAGTGATACGGCCCCAAACACTCCAAAGAGACGGCGCAGATGAAACCGGCGCTGCTCGCTCGGCAGGCGAGCTATTTATAGAATCCAAATATCAGCATTTTCCACCCATTTACACAAAGCAATTTCAGCCTTTTCAGATGAGAAAAGTGCAGCCCGGATCGTCATTCATTCCAGTGCTGGAATCACATTTGGGGCCAGGAAGCCCTGATTTTACAGGAAACCTCGAGGCAGGCTCGGATTAAAGATCAATGGCAACATAAAATGTAGGCTGTCATATTTTCACTGTGAACATGTCCTGGTAATAAAAAAATGTTGTTTTAGTAAATAAACTCGGGGAGATGCATTGCCGACTGTTCTTTATCCCCGCCGACCTCACCCTGAGCGCTTGGAGCAAAGGACTGAGAGGGAGAGAGACACACACACGGGCATACAGTGCGAGTCCACAGCAGAGCTGCCAGCCGCCCGCCAAGCCTCTAACACGCTCTTCACCTTCAGAGCCAACGCCGCGTGCTGGGTACTTCACTGCTGAGATGCTCACTTTGCTGATTCTCTCGAAAAGTGTGAAATGCGTTTCTTAATAATGATGAGGCTGGCAGTCGAACTGGCTGGCTAGCAGTGCAGATCCTGGGGACAGATGGACTTGGGGTCACGTCCGGGTTCTGCCACAGCCTAGCTATGTGATCTGGGAAGTTACCTAATCCTGCTAAAACTGTTTCCTCACCCGTTAAATGGCACTGTGGTCCTCTCTCTCATTGGACAAAGGTCCTTGTACTTTCAGACCCATGCCCTCCAAACCCATCTGGCATTTCTGACACCACCCCCTGATGTGAAAAACCAAAGGCAGAGGGGAGCTGCCATTGAGTTGTCTATTTTCCAGGTGCCATCTCCTCATTCTTTGCTTCCACGCCAACTCACCTTTCTCCTCACTGTCCAGACCAGTGGTTCTCAAACCATAGGGTACCATCAAAATCATCAGGACAGCTCGCTAAAGCCCAGAGAGCTGAGTCCCACCCCCAGTTTCTGATTCCATAGGACTAGGGTGGGGCTGAGAATTTCCATTCTTAACAAATTCCCAGGTAATGTCAAATGATGTTGATCTGATCCAGGGACCACACTTTGAGAACCAAGAGTCTAGAGAAACCAGTATGGAGGGCGAGGAACTGGGAAGTTCTGCTCCAATTCATCAGGTCTTATAGAGTCTCAATGCATATAAGGTCTTTAGGGTTTGCTGAGCCCGGACCTTTGAAACATAAAAATAAAGATATATTTAGAAACTGTGATGAGTGCTATGTAGGAAAACTCAGCATATCTTGAGAGAGTACAGGAGCCCTGGTTCAGGATGAAGGGCTTTCTGAGGACGTGACAATGGATTCTGAGAATGAAGGTGCATAGAATTAGCTAGAAGAGGAGCCAGCAATGAGCCTTGCCGGAAGGGGTCCCAGTAGATGCCTTGGGAGAGAAGTGAGAGTGAAGGAGAGACTGCAGTAAGGATGAATTTCCAACCCAAAGAAACTAACCACCAGCTGTGGTCTCATTGAGACTCACTGACAAGAGGTCAGAGAAGAGACTCAGACCCTTTCTTTTCACCATCTGTCCCTGCCATTTGCCCCTCCACTGGGCCCCCTCCCACCTGCCCCAGCACCATCAAGTCCTGCGGCTGGGCACCCTACCTTTCTTGACTGTTCTCTTCATAATACCTTGTTCCACTTGTCGACTGCTACATAACAACCCTCAACATTTAATTCTCACAATTCGATTGGTTGGTTGGTTGGCTGGTTGGCTGGTTCCTCTGCTGGACTCACCTGGGCTCACCTATGCAGCCTACTCGGCTGGCAGGCAGACTGGGGCAGCTGGCCTGCCCCACACCCCTGCCTCTCCACCATCGCCCCATGGCGACGTCGTGTGTGTGTGTGAGTGTGTGTACACACTGAGGGTTGGGGATCCCCAGGGCCATGACCTCTCCTGAGGGCAGCCTTTCCTGAGCCATGACCACCCAGTCCAAAAGGTCCGAACTCCATGTTTCCTAGCATATTCATGCCTATCCGGCTATTTCTAAAGCTCCCTTCTCCACCAGCAGCCATCAGGGAACAGAAAAGCAAAGACCTGGGTATGTGAACTTTTCATTCTCCCTCTGGTGCCATTTTCCTCCATGACCCCTTGGGGTCAGAGAGGTGGGAGAGGGCTTTCCCTCTCCCTTATATCTCCTCTCAACTCCAGCTAAGCCTTCGTGATCCATGCTGGTCGCTGCTCTGTTCCCAGGGCCCAGCACAGTGCCTTGCACACAGTGGGTGCTCACCAAGTGCGCTCTGGAGGAGTGAATGCCTTTGCTCCCTTCCCTGACTCTGATCCAGGGGTGCCAGGCCCATTACCCGCCTCGCCAGCTCTCCTTGGCAAATCCTATTTATCCTTCAGACTCCAGCACACACCCACATTTTCCAGGAAGGCCTCCCGTCCCCTCCAGCAGTCGGAGTAACTTGGGGAGGTCCTCTTTCTTCCTCGGGTCTCTCCCCTATCCCCTGACTCTCTGTTTAGAAAGGTTTTGTTCAGCTCTGTGCTAGAGCGAGTTGCCTATGCATCCTACTCCCATTCTAGGTGTTTGTTACATGTTGATGGGAATGGGAGACATTTTATTTTGCTTTATATTTATTCCCCTTCCCTCTTACCCCCATCTCCAGTGGCCAGCACCATGCTTGGCACGTGATAGGTGCTTAATGAATATCTGTTGAACTAATAATAATTATTATTATATTACATATATGTATATATACATTATATATACTATATATAAAGTATATATGTAATATTATATTTTATTTAATATATATATAGTATTTTATGTATATATATATACATTATGGATGTGTTATATATATTATATATACAGTAAGTCCCCTACATACGAACCTTCAAGTCGTGAACTTTCAAAGATGCAAACGTGCATCTGGTTCCAGCAAGGAACGAGAACCTGTGCCGTCAACGTCAGGCATGAGTGAAACTGCAGCTTGCCCTCCATCTCCTATTGCTGACGATCCTTCAGCTCTACCATCTCCCACCTCCTCTCCCTCCTCCAGTCAGTAACTCTTCTTGCCTGTTCACTCGATGCCAGCCCTGTATGCCAGCTCTTGTACTGTACTACTGTACTTTTCAAGGTACTGTACTGTAAGATTAAAAATGTTTTCTTTATTTTTTGCGTTTGCTTGTTTTTTATGTATTGTGTGAAAAGTATGAAAAGTATTATATTTGTGTGAAAGTATTATTTGTGTGAAAAATGAAAAGTATTATAAACCTGTACCTATTACAGTACAGTACGATATAGCTGATTGTGTTGGTTAGTTGGGTACCTTGGCTAACTTCATTGGACTTACGAACAAATTGGACTTATGAATGTGCTCTTGGAACAGAAGGTGTTTGTATGTAGGGAACTTACTGTATATGCACTATATATATCATAGATTCTAGTTACAATGAATGCACCTCCATTCCAAGGACAGTTACTACATTCTTTGCATGTTAACTCATTCCATCCTCCCAGCCGCCTTGAGGGTTGCCCCAGGCCATGCATTTAGTACCAGAAAGAGCTGGGACTGTAGCACTGGAGACTGTCTGGTTTTAACAGTGCATGCCAAGGAAAGCGTATTGGCTATTTGGGCTCAGTAAATCCAGGAAGGCTTCTTGAAGGTGGAGGTAGATTCCCTGGTCATCTAAAGGAGAGGAAGAAGTTTTCTTGGTGGTAATGGACAGAGAGATAAAAGGAAGAGTAGGAAGTCCATGGGCAAAACCATTTGCTTTTTTTCTGTTCCTCACTCATCAGGCCTTAAGTCAGCAAACTTGAAAGAGGAACTGCTCTATTTGGTTCCAGGGAAAGATGGTTCCACCGAACATTATCTTGATATGCTGACTGTACAAAGCATCATCACTGCTGGAAAAGGCGCCCCCGTCTCGGCATATCAGACCTTTAGTAAGAGTTCACGGTCAGTTATCAAGGTGAATTACTTTCGCGTAGGTATTCAGTGAATGGCAGAAACACCATCCACTGTAGCTAAAGGGTTCCTTCTCTATCTGCATAATTCCCCATGCTGTCAGTCGGCGTGACATATGTGCGCCAGGCCTCTCACCGCCATCTGGCAGCCTCTTTGACATCGCAGCTCCCCCTGCACCCCCGACCCTGCCCTCCATCAGCAGCGGGTCCCAAGCCAAGACTGTCAGTAAAGCAAGATCAGGATGTATGGACGCCTCAGCGATGACAGCCGTGATTTAGCTGCACCAATTGCTTTCTGACGTTTCCATAGCTCTTCCCAGCCTTACCTTCGTGGCTGGCCAGT
This sequence comes from Aethalodelphis obliquidens, assembly GCF_003676395.1. Taxonomy (NCBI): domain Eukaryota; kingdom Metazoa; phylum Chordata; class Mammalia; order Artiodactyla; family Delphinidae; genus Aethalodelphis; species Aethalodelphis obliquidens. The sequence continues at coordinate 24,590,450 of NW_020837950.1, read as the reverse complement.
GGAGAGCTGCAGGAGGCAACAAGCAGAAATTGAATTTTCCACAGTGCACTTATGTGGGAGGCTCATTCTTCAGTTCTATAGGCAGCTGCCTGGGAAGTTTCCAGCAGCTGCCGCTGCCCTCCACGCTCTGCCCTGGCCAGCCGCCCTGGGGGGAGCTGACCCCACCCAGGAAGGGCAACTTGGCTCTGGGGACAGGAGGGTAAGAGTGTGCTCTTCTCTGAGGCTACTGGAGGGGGTGTCTGGAGGCCCTCTCCTGAGTTTCCTGAGAAAGCCCGGGAGAATTTCCCATTTTGTTGACAATTTGACCACACAAAGACTCCCAAGGGTGTCACGGTGAGTGTTGTGGGAGAGACACCTCCGCACCCATACTTAGCCAACATCAGCGTGCACGCCGGCCAGTTCTCTAAGTCCCTCAGACAAAAGCATATTTGCCCATGGTGAGGTTACACAAGAATCAGCAAGGAGACATTCCCTTTGTCGACCTGACATCAGAACAATAGGCTGATGTGCGGAGACACAGGGGAAGTTAGGGTGCCAGACAGACTGGTTATTTGCTTTTCTGTTACCCTAAATCCTCTTTCTCTGTTTCACTCTAACACCTTTGACATGTGTAACATGACCTGAGAGATGGCTCCCGAGTTTTGGTGTGTAAAGGAATTTCCTGATGGCCTTGTCAAGACCTGTCTAATCTCCGGCGGTTCTAAGTTGCTTTGAGGTGAGCCCAGAAAAATGAATTTTGAACAAGTACCATGCGGGGCTCTCTTGTAGGTGGTTCTCAGCTGTCGTGCAAGAAATATGGTCGCTACACGCAGTCCCTTCCTCCTATATCGAATCTGTCCTTGAGGGCGACGACAGGAATGCCAATTATGGGATGTTCCTTGCTTCCCCCTTTCCACCCCTTAGACATCGTGTCTGCTGCCAGGACACATTCCTGTGTTCTCCCTCCTACAGCATGACTTGCTTCTCTCCCAAAGCGGGTGCCCCCCTCACCAGGTCATGTGCTGGGTCTCCATGTGAGCAGCGGTAGAAACAATGCTCTATTCCTCTTCATGTCCGAGGTTGCCTAGCATGGCGGTGGGCTTACTAAATATCCTCGAGCAACGACATTACCTGTGTATTAAGTACTCACCTTGCTTCAGGCCCTGGGCTAGCTGCTAATGAGAAGAAAGAAGGTAGACAACAATTTTAACCCAAATTGATAACAGGGACTAATAGTATAAAGCATCAAACCTATTAGATCTGCAAAGACTGAAAAAGGGAAAAACTCCGGTTTGCAGAGATGAGGCGAAAACCTGACAATATAAGTAGGATTGTAAGTTGGCAGGACCATTCTGGAGGGCAATCCGACCCTATGTGACTAACATAAAGATCTCTATTCCTTTCGTCCTAAAATTCTAGTTCTAAGAACTTTTCCCAAGGAGACAATAGAACGAGGACACAAAACTGTTCATTTAGGTTAGTCCCCAAACATCTATTGAGAGCATACCGTACACAGGGCATGAGCTAGGGAGCAGGCAGAGTGTAAATCTAACAGGCAGGGGGATGTGTGTGAGAATGGGTCCACGGAGAGTCACCTCAGCAGGGTTTATCAAAGCAAAAGGCCAGCAGCAACCCAAGTCCATCCAAGGAGGGCTGAGAGTACATTGTGCTACAGCCAGATAACTGAATTCTAAGCAGCCCTTTAAAATGTTGCTGTGTGTCTATAGTCATTGGGGGAAGCTCTCGGTAACATCGAGTGAAAAAAAGCAAATTGGGAAACGGAAAAAGTCTCACTGTGTTGAGTGACACATAAATGCCTACACAAGTACATACATAGAAAAAAAGTGTCAAAAACTTCACTGCCAAACGTCAGAGTGTTCAGAGGGTTTGTTTCTGGTTGATGGAGTGTTTTGCGTTCTTTCGACCCTTCTGTATTTACATTTTCTACAAGAGCATGTACACAGAATGCAAATGTTATCTCTGTAAACAGAATGAGTGAATGAATGAATGAGGAAAAAGCAACATAACATCAGAGTTCAACAAGAAACTAACTTCTGGGGAAAGCAAAATAGCCTTCCCGGAAGGCCTGGTGCCCTCTTATACTCTCCCGGTGAGGATCTGAGCTTCTGGAGGGTAGGGACTGGGGCTGGCACAGGGCAGGTGTCCAGCAACCGTCTGTGTAGCTGTGTGGCTGCTACCCTCCTGCTGTGTCCCAAGGTGAAACGCTCTCCCCCAGGAAAGTTTCACGGGTCTCCTCTCATTTGACAACTGCTGGACTCTGTGACCTTCCTAGGCCTCTTCCAACTCAGAGGCTGAAGCGGCTGTCAGCCCACAAGTGAAATCAATCCTGGCCCGACGTCGGGCTGGGAGCTGGCCCGCTGGCCCTGGCCCTGGGCTGTTGTTTCTTATCCGCGGAGGCTCCGTTGAACTGGCCAACCGACGGGGCACAGCTGAGGCCGTTAAATCTTCCCCAGCAATGCGTGTGCTGTCAGTATTATTCACAGTAGCTTGCATCCCCTGCCCAAGACCCCTTTTCCCCAAAGATACCCTTCCAAGCCTGAATCATGGCTAATAAACCCATACCCAAATTGATCTCACAGCTGTTCTTCAGATGCCGTGGCCAGCCCCTCATCAGAGCCAAGCTGTTTGGACCTGCAATAAATAGGGGTGATTTTTCATCTGGGGCTTGTCATTGGTTTCAGAAACTGTTCTCATTCAGCAAAGGCCTTATTAACACAATTTTTTAGAGCAGTTTTAGGTTTACAACAAAATTGAGAGGAAGGTGCAGAGATTTCCCATACACCCCCTGTCCCCCACCCACGCATAGCCTCCCCCATGATCAACATCAGTTACCAGAATGGTCCACTTTGTACCAAGGATGAACCTACATTGACATTATAACCACCCAAAGTCCGAAGATTACTTAAGTGTTCACTCTTGCTGTTGTACATTCTGTGGGTTTGGACAAGTGTCTAATGACATGTATCCATCATTATAGTATCATATAGAGTATTTTCATTGCCCTAAACATCCTTGGTACTCTGCCTATTCATCTCCCCCCAGCCCACCACCACCCCTGGCAACCACTGATCATTTTGTCTCCACAGTTTCAGCAAAGGCTTCTCAGTGGAGCCAGGAACACCTCTTGGCAACATCATATCATGAATTTGGAAAACTGGCTTTCTCCTACCAACGGATATACTGGCCAAAAAAGGCCCCTCAGTCTAACATAGTTTGGTTATTCCATGGCTGTATGATTCGCTCACGAGAAGGCAAAGAGGACAGTGAATGGCCCCTCCCCATAGCTTCCTTCCATCGATTGAGGCACAACTTCAAACAACATGGCGCCGATGTGAGAGGGACCTGGAAATCAAACACCGCTCATCAACTCAGTACTAGGCAGTTGGAGAGAGAGAGGAGGGGTGATTATTTGGAATGAGGTATCTGGTGGTCCACGAGGACAAGAGCTGCAGACCACTTAAGGACAGCAGTGATACAAGTCCTAGAAGCGGTAGCCACAGTGGTGAGAGAAATAACAATGATAATAACAAACATTTGTGTAGAGCTTTGCCCTTTACAAAGCATGTTTCCATACATAATCCTATTAGCTTCAGTAGAAAAGACAGTTTTTCCCTTAGATGCAAAGCACCCAATGGCCATTGATCCATTCATTCATTCATTCATTCACTCACTTACCGACAAACACTTAGTGAGCTCTCTCCTAGGTAATCGTATTAGCCAGGGCACTCCAAAGACGTGGAACTTATAGGATATTCATATATAAAGGGAGATACTTATATTAAGGAATCTACACATGATTATGGAGGCTGGCTAGTACAAAATCTGCATGGTGTACCAGCAGGCTGGAGACCCAGAAGAGCTAATGCTGTAGTTCAAGTCCAAAGACCACCTGCTCGCAGAATCTCCTTTTGCTCAGGGGAGGTGAGTCTTTTGTTCTATTCAGGCCTTCAGCTGATTGGATGAAGCTCAGCCACATTATGGAAGACAATTCACTCTAATCACTGTCGCCCGATTTAGTTAATCTCGTCAAAAAAACACCTCACAGAAACATCCAAAATTCTGTTTGATCAAATGTCTGGGCACTGGCCCAGGCAAGTTGACACAGAAAGTTGACTTAAAATTAAGTATCGTGGTAATGGAGGCACTGAGCTGAAGAAGCCCAGCCCTCAAGAAGATCAAAGACTAGTAGGGAAGCAATAGTATGAGCTAGAATAGTAGTACAAAATAGAAAGCAATACATGCTATAAAAGAGACACAGGGCTCCCCTGGTGGCACAGTGGTTGAGAGTCCGCCTGCCGATGCAGGGGACACGGGTTCATGCCCCGGTCCGGGAAGATCCCACATGCTGCGGAGTGGTTGGGCCCGTGAGCCGTGGCCGCTGAGCCTGCGCGTCCGGAGCCTGTGCTCCGCAACAGGAGAGGCCACAACAGTGAGAGGCCCGCGTACCGCAAAAAAGAAAAAAAAAAAAAAAGAGACACAGATAACAGTGCTAGAAATTGAAATATAATTCCTTTGACCATGGGAAGGAGGTAAAGGAGCAAAGAGTTCACAGAAGCCTTTCTGGAGGAGGAGAATTAGAAGTGGGATCTTGAAGAATTTGGATGGGTGTATATGGAGGAAGGATCCTGACACTAAGCAGGTGAGAGAGCATGAGCAAAGAGAGATATTAGAATCTGTTCAGGAAGCAGCCAGGAATTGAGTGTAGTTGTGGAAAGAATTAACAAGCGATATGACAATCAACCGAATAGATGAAGGCCATTGCACTCTGTTGGAAAGTGTTCTCTCTTGTCCCGTTCCACCTTCCTGTTCACTGTGGTCTGACTTATTTCTCAGCACAGTTATGGTTGGCCATGAGCATGGCGGGCTGTGGAAGGCAGGCATCTACCGTGTTTGCCCCAGCATCCAATAAACCCTACCCGTGGCTACTCTCAGGGGAACCGCTCACTCCCTTGTGGATCTCCAGCCCATACTCTTCAGTTTGAACTCTACCACTGGCTTTGACATGAACCATGGGACCCAGTCCTGAGCCAATCAGAGCCTCACACTCTCAGGGCTAGAGTGACTGGTTAGGAATGAACATGTGACACCACTGGGGCCAGTGGTGTGAACTGGATTTTCACTCTTTTATTCTCACCATGAATATGAGGTGATAGAAGTAGAACTAACATCCCATGGAGTCTGAGACTGGAGCCCACAAAGTGGTGGGCAGAGCACAGAAGGGAGAGAAGATGGGTCCTTGTACCTTCAAATACAGCCCACAGAACACGGAGGAGGCTACTGCGAGACAGAGTGTGAGCCCAGGGTCCATAAGCATCTGGTGATGATTAAAATCCCTGATAAGAATATTAACAACCACTTACTGAGCACTTATCATGAGTCAAATGCTAACATATTTTGTCTTATTTATCCTCTCAACCCTGAAAGGTAGTTACTATTATTCCCCATTTTATAGCTGAGAAAACAGACTCAAAGAGTTTCAGAAACTTCCTCAAGGACACCCCTCTAAAGGTAGCAGTAAAATCGAGTTTCAAATTCAGGTCTCCCTGATGTTGAACCCCAAGCTCTTGGCACCTTTGTGGTTCAGAAACGCCTGGGAAGATTTTAAGAAATTCCAGAAACCTAAGCCAATCCCTAAAGATTTGCACCACTTGGTCTGGAGTGGGCCCCGGGCACTGATATCTTTTCAAATCTCCCGTGGTTCTTACTCCTAATGGGAAGCTGGGAGGAAGAACTATTGCATGAGATCACGGAGACGCAGTTCCTATTTCTGTAAAGTACTTTCAGCCACTTGCACAAAAGCATGTGACCTCCCAAGTTCCCAGCAACTCAGGGCAACCCTCAGCTTGGCTAAACATCGCCATTTGGATTACACGATCCAGTCACCCCTGAGTGATAGAACCGCCATCTGACCTAAAGGCTGCAAATGAGGGGTGGAGGGGATGAGCGAGGCGGGAGAAGAGAATGCTCCTTTCCTTTTTTAATGTGGCCTTTCATTTTTAGAGAACACGCTTTACAGGACTATGAAGTATAAAAAGTAGCCGCAACGAGAAGAACTCAGGGATATTCGCTCCCGGCTTGTCCCAGCCATGATTCATGTTCTGTTCCACTCCTCTTATAAGAACAAATGTCCTTGTGATGTGCAGGGAACAGTATACACAGCTGAGCCCAGCACACACACACACCACAATGAGGGCCAGGAAAGGGACTGGCTAAGGCAGGGCACAAGCCTGTGCTCCATGTCTAGGGGCTGTTTGGTTTTTGAGTTGTTGGGCGGGGCGGGCAAGGGGGAGGTAGGGGCTTGTTTGCTTCTTTTCCAGGGTTGGCCAAATGTAATCATTTAGGACTTCCTTTCTGAACATTCTTCTTGCTTTAAAAAAAAAAAAAAAAAGATGCCTGGACTGCAATTTTGCCTTTATGGCCTCTCCCATGAGATCAGCTTTTATTTCAAAAGTAAAACCCCAGCACAAAGGGTAAGGAAGCTTGCAAACCTTTTGAGGATGGCTGTATAGCACGGGCTTGCATTAAAATGCTTCTGCAACTCCTATATTATGAGGAAAATGCCTTTTGCACTTGCTCTAAAAAATCTCCAGTTTCCTTCTGATTTTATGATCCTGTGATTCTCTCATTTCTAGCACAGTGCCTAGCACATAGTTGGTATTAAGCAAAAAAAAAAAAATTATTTTGAAGGAACAAAAGCAGAAAAGAATGCTAACTGACCAACTAGATTCATTCCTTCTTCAACAGCAAGACACTGCAGGGACTTTGGTATTACATGAAATGATTATCGAACTTTTGAATCTGGATGAAACATTTCATTATGGGGGTAGAATTTAAGAAAAAAATGCAAATACAAAACTATCCCAAGTTTGTTGTTAGTCTCATAATGTGCTTCTACAAACAAACAAAAAACCTTAAAACTATATTCAGAGGGAAAAAATCAGAATAATAGGAATAGTGCTGGGGAGAATGGTATCTATTTCTAAAAGACAACAGAAGGATGTTTGGGCCCAGGACTCAGCTTTTAAGACTTTCCTCTCAAACTGGTTATTAATCAGCATTCTTTGGCTTTAACCACAGATGAATCAACCTGTTTGGGCTATATAGCCAGAACACATTTCACCTTCTTGTCCAAAAAGTTATTGTGGATGCCTCTGATAAATATTGCACAAGATCAAGGTCCACCAGGGATTTAGCATTTCCCAAATCCATATTAATCCATCCTTAAAAGATCTGAAGTGGTTTAGCATAGGGAACCCATAATAGTACTCAGTGATCACTCTTTTCTTCTATAAGCATGCTCAAACTGTCTAATAATTTTATAAGTGATGGTTGTCACACTAGTCTGGAGTTGCTACAATTCACCCTTTTTTCCTTAAAAAAGAACTAGAAAAACTCTCCTCATCCCTGGCTCTCTCCCCTATCAGTTTTATGGCCATGTCAGCAAGTTGTTTAGTGTCATGGGGTGCAATTTAATTGAGCCTTGGGAATGGCACTAATTTAAAGTAGCTCAATATACTCTCTCTGTCCTCCTGCTTGTAAGGATCCTTTCACTCCTTTCCTGAACAGTTGTTTAAAGGTGAGCCTTTCCGAAGAAGCTAGAAGTAAACTAAGTGTGGTCATGGTCTGTTCAGGGCTCCCACATATACTAACATTCTATATAATAACAGCTACATTTACTGAAGAACATACTGTGTGTTCAACATTGTTCCAAGGGCTTTACTCACAGACTCACAGTGATTCTTGGAACAACTCAATGAAGTAGCTATTAACCACCTTGTGCGGATGAGAAAACAGAAGCCCAGAAAGGGTGAGTAATTTCTCCAAGGTCACACAGCTAAGTGGCAGAGCTGGCATTCAAACCCATGTCCTGAACCACAGTGCTACACTGATCTGTCCATTCTTTGTCACTTTTTCTGAACTTAACTTTAAAGACCCTTTGTAACATTATGGAATATGGGAGATTATTTTCAGTTTTCTATTAATATTTTTTGCATCAGATGAGTAGTTGTTTTTAAAGCCCATTTAGGTCACTCTAGCACCACTGTTTGGTCCTGACTTTATGGAAACTTAGCCTTCCTCCCACCAGCCCCCTAGTTTCCCTGCCTCTTTTGAGGTCCTCCTGGCCAAAGCCCCATCCCTGCTTTGCCCATCTCAGCTCATCACAAACAAGGCTGCTGCCCTTCCCCATCCTTCACCAGGAAAGCCAGTCAGGCTCCTTTCCTGCCTCCTGATTCATTCCCCATCAGTCTTTTCAGGAGTCATAAGCCCAGACTAAGACGATGGTAGAGACGGAAATCTCTTCCCTGGAAGCGTCATCCACAAGGAAAGACTTGGTGTTATGGGTTGAATTGTATCAGTTCATATGTTGAAGTCCTAACCTCCAGTATCTCAGAATGTGACTTTATCTGGAAACAGGGTCATTTCAGATGTAACTAGTTAAGATGAAGTCACACTGGAGTAGTGTGGGCCCTAATAGATTGTGACTGGCGTGCTTATACGAAGAGACAATTTGGACACAGACACACAGGAAGAATGCTGTAAGGAGGCATGATGATGAATGCAGCGATCGGGGTGATGCGACAGAAGCCAAGGGATGCAAAACGCTGCCAGCAGACCACCTGAGGCTGGAGGAGGGGCATGGAACAGTCTTCCTCAAAGCCCTCAGAAGGAACCAACCCAGCTGACACTTTGATCTGGGACTTCCAGCTTCCAGAATTGCAAGACAATAAATTTCTGTTGTTTAAGCCACCCAGTGTGTGGTACTTTGTTACAGTAGCCCTAGGCAGTGAATACACTGGATATCAAATAATAGAGAGGAAACGTGGCCATCCCAGCTAATGAAAGTCTCCGACTCCCCACTTAGGTGTCCCTCTCTCAAGAAGCCTTCACGGATCCCCTGACGGTGGTCTACAGAAGAGAGGATGGCCAGGGGATGGGGTTGAGAGACTATTGTGCTATAAGTACCTTTCCTTGTGGTGCTTTTGGGTGGAAGGATTGTGAAGCTGGGAGGGAATAAAGTGGTTTACCAGGCTCCATCCTGCCCCCACCCCAGTCCGGGTGAGTTGTTCCTTATCCTTCCCCTGTCCTCACTTCCGGACTGAAGCAGGACCCCGCTCATGTGGTATCTGTACCATTGTATCTGTACCATCAACTGAGGGCTTGGCCCACAATGCATTTCTGTCAGGTGGATGGATGGGCACCTGTGTGCACAGAGAGCCAAAGAGCTAAGAAGACACAAAGGTAGGAAGGCAAGGAAAAGAAGAAACAGAGTACCCTTAAAAGCAGGATTTTTTTAAGTGGGGAGAGAGGAGGGAGGAGGACAGAGATAGGAGAGAAGGATGAGAAGGGTGTTCTCATTTTTCTCAGGCGGCTCCACAGTTTCTTACCTGAAACTCCTGCAACCAGAGGTTTTCCATATTTGGGATTCTGGGGGGTCTTAAGAAAGGTACGATGGGGCATAGTCGTATTGGGGCAGCATCCTGTACAAAAACACACTGACATTTCTGCAGCAAAAATAGATGACTAGTCACACAAAGTGGGATAAAGGAAGATTAAGAAGAGCCCCACATAGTTCAAGTCAGATTTTTTTCAGCTTTAGGTTTTCTAAGGTTTTGGGGTTGAGGGTAATGTTAACGGAGTGTGGCTCTGTGACGGAGCAAAGCCAAGCTGAGACGCAAATCTCTGCTCACCAGTCTCATTTCTAGGAAGGGAAGTATTCAGACAGAGAGCCTTTCCCCAGCCGTTGTGTTCTAAGGTCAGAGCCAGGGTGAGTTTGGGGTGCGGGTTCCCAAGAACTGTTGGGGACAAACCATTTGTTCAACATATGAAAAGATGTTGCTTTGTTCTCAGTCAAAGCCAGTTGGAGAATGAGAGGCAGGGAGAGAAGTCTTCTCGTTGAAACTCAAATCCTTCCTTTAGTTCCAGACTCCTTTCCACCTTTTCCCCACTAATAAGCCACATTTTCCTTTGTTCTCCTTTTCTGGGAATAGTTCTACAGGCATCTCCCCAGCTGCCCAGAGCCCTGCTGTCCCAAGCTGCAGATGGTCTGGGCAGTGTCTGGGTGGAACCAGATCCGTGGGGCCTCCAGGGCAACACCTGGGACCTGCTGAGCAAGGAGAATTCTCCCCTCCTGTAGGACGTGTCCTTGACCAGGCCAAGCTTACTCTTGAATAACTCAAGGCAGCTGCAGAGCTATATCCACTGTCACTTAAGGATCTCAAGCTCGTCCAAGCCTGATTTTCCCTCTGTCTCATCAACGTGTGAGGGTTAGAATAAGGCAGAGGAAGAAAAATAAGACTCAAAACCAGGCAGGTTTGACTTTCCGTCCTGTCCTTGCTGCTTGCTTTGTGACCTTAGGCATGTGACTTACTTCTTTCTGAATATCAGTAACCCCCTCTGTAGAAGGGGGATAATGATGGTCTCTTGCAGGGTTGCAGTGAAGATTAAGCCAGATAACATATGATAATATATTTTTATAATATATGATAATATATATAATACATATATATAATGTGTAATATATGATATAATATATGATAATATATTTTTATAATATATGATAATATATATAATACATATATATAATGTGTAATATATGATATAATATATGATAATATATATTCATTCCTATGTTTGCTATTCCGTGAACCATCTAGTGACACTTCTTGGGGCCAGTGGCTCACTGTCTCCGAGGTGATATGAGGGGGTGGAGGTGATGGGGTGGGAGGACTTGGAAGAGTTTTGGAGCAGGATCTCAAGCTTCTCCTGCCCTGGTCCATATTCCCCAAACCTCAGGCAATTCCACAGCTTTGGGGACTCTCCAGGGACTTATCTTGGAAGGTTGTCCTGGATTTGAGGCTGATTCCTGCAAAGACAGTTTGATTTCAAAACCACCACTTCCAAGATGTCAATGATTCAAAACAGTCCATTGATGCTCCCACCAGCTCATCTATAAATGGTCTTGCTTATCTGGCCCTGCCCTGGTACAGACACTCCCCTGCGCCTGGGCACATCTAAATTGGACATAGCCCCTGTTATTCCCAAGTCAGGTGGTGCAATGGTTGGCAGTTCACAGGGCCCTCAGGAGAATGAGGGGAATTCAGCCAGCACTGATCACTGGAACTGATGCCTGGGGCAGCACAGAGGCCTCCTCAGCATCCCAGATTCCAGAACCTAGCCATGTTAGGTTAGGTCTGGAAAGACTGACTGCACACAGTCCCAATTGTCTGTGATGTGCTCTTGGCTCCTGGTGTCTCTCTGTGGAGTCTTCATGGCCCAAGATGGCTGCTTGAGTTCCAGTCATCACATCTGTGCTCTCCTTTCTTCCCAGGGGCTTCCCCACCCAGAGTGGCCATTACTGAGTGCATGCCTTACTGATATGTGTGGTGATTTTAAACATGTCCACAGATTCTATGACACTCCTATATAGAAAGGTAGAGGTCTAAATTTGGGCCAGTATTTGTGACTCACCTGTAACCAATAATATGCAATGGAAGAGAGACAGCGTGACTCAGGTCAGAAAGGTCATGCAGCTTCCAGATGGTACTCTAAGGATGCTGGTTCTTAAGAAGTCTCACGCCCCAGGACCACCATGCTGAAAACAGTATTGATATAAAGACCATTGGACGGGAATAAGAGGGCCCAATGCCAGCTGAGTGGCTTTCTCTCTTTAGCCCCTCAGCAGGCAGCAGGGCCCACTGTTAAATGGTGTCGGCTCTGGAGGCTAAGTGCTGGGATTCACATGCTGCTTCGTCCACTCACTGGCTGTGTGTCCTTACACAGGCCACTGTACAATGGGAATATTAATAGCCTCTACCTCACAGAATTGGCATGAAAATTAATTTGGCTAATACATGTGACAGGCTTAGAATCATGTTTCACTCAACATTACCTTGTTTTCTGTACTTCATAGCACTGATTATTTCCTGGAATTATTGTGTTTCATCATTTGTGGTTCTCTCTCCACTAGAACGGGAGTATACAGGGCAGGTTACCACATGTACCATCCTCACTGCTGTGTCACCATCACCTGAAAGAGTATCTGGCACACAGCAGGGTCTTGTATCAGTTTAGCTGCATGTAACAAAGGCACTCATGATAGTAAGAGTTTTAAAAGGTAGTTTATCTACCTCTCATGAAAAATGTCTGCAGGTGTGCAACGTAGGGAAAGTTTTGTGGCACTGTCATCATCAGAGGCTCAAACTCCTTCTACTTAGCTACTCCACTAGGCTTGGTGTGTCTACTTCATGGTCAAAGACGGTTGCTTGAGCTCCAGCTATCACATCTGAATTCTGCATTCAGAACAAGAAAGCACAGACATGTGTATTACTCCTTCCTTAAGGAAACTTTCCAGCAGTCCCACACAATAACTCAGCTTACATTTCATTGGCCTGACCTTACTAGGTGGCTACACTGAACTCCAAGGCAAGCTGGGAAATTTAATCCATCGGAAAGGTGCTGTTATTCCCAGTTAAAGTCAGGGTTCTAGAGGAGAGGTGGGAATACTGAGAAGAAACTAGCAGGGCTCAGTAAATCTCAGGCAGATAAAGAGTCCAGAAAGGGCCTCTGCCCTTTCTGACTGTGCCATGGGGAGTCCCACTGAACTGAAACGCCAGTTGACCTGTAATTTTTGCCAGCGCTGCCTATATAAGACTGACTGAGTGGGAGTGGGAAGGTGGGAGGCTGGCTCTGGAGAGATGGATGGGCCAGGCAAAAGCAGCTCCTCTTCAGTCTGCAGCACCACCCGCCTTCCCCTATGCAGGCCCCAAATCACTGCCAGTGCAGCCCCTGGGCTAGAAGGCATGACTGGCCGGCAATGAAGCTGTCTGAAGGGACAGCCAAGGACAGGGCTGACCTTCCTCATTTGTACCTCCCAGGATTTCATCTGCTTGGTTACCAATGGTCCTCACCATCCACCACTGCAGGATGCAGAAGGTCACCTTGCAGCATGGTCAGTGCAAATGTCAGGAGTCCTCTGGGTGCGGGCCGAGATTCCCACTGACGAGCAGGGAACCTCAGGCCCAAGAGGACAGACACCCTACTCGGCCTCTTGGGTCTCGAGAGCCCTGCTCTCGCCTCCAGACCTATCCTTCCTGCCTCAAGGGTGTAGCATCATCTGAGAAGGTCTGTCTATGGAGGCTTCCAGAAGCAGGTGCCAAGTCACAAGCTTCTGCTTCTGAAGAGGGAGAGCAGAGAGCCAGATCTGGGCAAATCTAGGCCAGGTTGGCACATGCTGAGCGGACAGACTCGGCATTTTTTCCTGGATTCAGCTCCTCAGCTGCTTTCTGTGCTCACAGGCGTCTTCTTCCTGCTGCCCTCCCAGCCTCCCGTGGTGATGCCGGGGCCCCGCAGAACCATGACCCTAGTCCTGGGGCTGAATCCTCTAGGTGCCTGGAGCAAAGGGTTGCCAAAGATCTCAGTTTCTTTAATGCTCAGGAATAAAAGGTACATATTCAGCTAATAGGCAATTCCCTCCCCACCTCACCACCACCATCAGCATCAACATCGGTCTCTTCAGAACTTGAGCTTGGAGGGGAGCGCCAGTGAGACACAGAACATGAAGTCCACCTGCCCTGGAGGAGTGCTGACCCCGGGCTAAGCACCGCGCTATGCCCTTGACACCTATTATCCTGTTTCATCTTCTCCTCCATCCTATGAGGTAGAGACCATGGTTATTATCCCTATTTTACAGATGAAGAAACTAAGGCCAGAAAGCAGAAGCTCCTTATCCTGATTTTGTCAGCAGGCCAAACATGCAGCCTGTTTTCATTTCATTTGGGCCTTTCTTGTCACCACGAGTTATTATTTTTTAAAGGTTTATCTTTGGCTTAAAAAAAAAAAAGTATTTCTGTCCTGTGGACATATCTGGATTTCCCTTTAATACACAAATTTTCATTAGCACCAGGTGTGGAAAAGGCTGAGGTTGTTTGAAAGAGAGTAGAATCCCCTATCAGTATATTTTGGGAGGACAAATGGTTCCCTAGAATGTAGCATCATCAAATTATGACACCTCCCATCCACTGAGGGCTAACTGTATAAGTGATTTGCTAAACACTTTACAATTATTGCATTTCATCCTCTAGTCCCTGCAGGTGGAAATCATTATGACTTTTCCAATCTTGTCATTGAGAGCTCTGAGGCTTACCTAGGTAATCTGCCCGAAATTACATGCTTAATAAATGGCAGAACCAGCTCTAAAAGAGGGTCAGCCCACCGTGGCCCATGAGCAAAACCGAACCAGCCTCCTATTTTTGTGTGGCCCATGAGCTAAGAATAGTTTTCACACTTTTAATGATTGGAAAAAAAATCAAAAGGCGAATATTTCACAACTCTTAAAATTATATGAAATTCAAATTTCAGTGTCCATAAATAAAGTGTTAATGGAACACAGCCATGCCCATTCATTTACATATTGTCTGCCGCAGATTTTGAGTAGTTGCAACAGAGGCCGTGTGGCTCACGAAGCCTAAAATATTTACTACCTGGCTCTTTACAGGACAAGTTTGCCTATCCCTCTTCAAAGCACAGGATCTTAATCCTTGTTCCAAAGTTTCCAAGAAAGCTCCAAGGCCAGCATCAGAGCCCTGAGTGCCAGGGTTTCTAGACCCTCCTACCCCTTGGAATGAGGCCAGACAAGCCATCTCAATCACCAAACCTCTCTGGGGCTTAAATGCAAAACACACATCATCATTACGCCCTGCCCAGCTCCAGAGACTGACAGCAGATGAAAACAAAATAGTGTACGTGAAAGCATTTTGTAATCCGGAAAGCACTCTATAGAAATGCGAAGGATTACTAAATTATTTGATGGGAAGAAAGGAGGTTGGCATGAGGAAAATAAGCCAGTTTGGGGGAGGGGGAGTTCTGCTTTGCTTTTGCATGGTTCGTTAATGAAACAGACCAAACCTGCTAGAAATGGCCTTTGGTGTAAACCCTGTGCCCCTCGCTCATCTAGCAGTTTCTTTGGCCCTGCAGAGAGGAATCGTCCCTCAAGCATCCGTATTCCTATTTGGCCAGTGTCTCTGCCCCAGAGAAGTGGCTTACCTAGCCTTCCCAAGTTTGACCCACTTCCCAAGGAGTGGGCTTCCTCCCCGGGGAATCTCAAGGTGCTAGGAAGACTTCCCTATCCCCATATCCGCCCTGTTCTTTCTGTTCACTGATTTGCAAAAGATCACAGAGATTCATTTCTATCTTTATTCCAAACTCTTTAAAACACTTGTTTAAATATTTCTGGAATAGGCTGCCGTTAAACCCTACTGTTTTTTTCAGTAGTGTGAACAAGTCAGTTGATCACTGGACCAACAGATATTTACTAAGGTCCTCCAACGTGCCGAGGGAGGAAAATATAGTACGTAGATCGATGACCCCCAGGAAGGAGGCAATTTGAGGGACCAGCAGGGGAAGCTAGGAGGGTGAAATTAAAGCTGGTACCATCACCACAGTACTGAACCAACTCCATTTTCCAAAGTGTCTAAGAAAGTGAAAGGTGGAGAGGAAGGTACAGCGAGAGTTCCTGAGGTAGAGAACAGTTCTGTCTAATAGAGAAGATTAAAGGTGTGAGGCACGTCTCGAGTAGGAAGGGATATTTGGAGCTGCCGCCTGGTAGTTCAGGGGTGGGGTCCACTGCTGCAATGAACCCCCTCAGCCACTTACAGGAAACCTGCTGTCCTCGGGGCTCTCAACACAAAAGCCAATCTGGAACCCGACGGCAGCCCTGCTCGCCTATACCCCGACCCGCCCAAGAGTCCCTGCTGGCACCAAGGATGCCTGATGCTCAGCCGATCTTTTCAAAGTAAGAGGCAAACAAAACTGTGTGCAGAATTGGATGTTTATTTCCACCATCTGCGTGGCAATACAAGTTCAAGTTATAATGGCATCCGCTCTCCATCGTATTAGGGAACCATTTAAACATCCACAGCCATTTACTGATTATAAACACACACTAAAAAAAAAAGCGGCAAGTGGCATGTGGCCCCGCACCTGCTGCCTTTGTGTGTCAGTCAATTTCATGCCTAGGAAGCACTGGGCTCCATGGGAATGGCTATACAAGCAGTTTGGTTGGTTGTGGATTTTCTTTTTGTTTCCTGGGGAACAGCATAAACCAAGTTGGCCCCCAAATGCACTTGCTGCAAATAGATGGGAATAAATGGAAAATAGACAATGATCATAAATGCAAACAAAAATGCTGAATTTCCTAAGGTTAAAATGTCCATTTGCTTATAATTAGTAGATTAAAACTAATGAGTATTTTTACTGGCTTTCAAGGAAACTTAGCAGGGGTCACTGTGCAAAAGGCTCCTATCTCCCACCTGCCACCACCTCCACCCCAGAAGGTTTGAGTCACCAGGTGATGACAAATAGGGCATAAATTGAACATGGTGAGAGCAGGCATGGGAAATGGAAGGCACAAAGAGAAACTGATGCATTCCACAAGGGAAAAAAAAGAAAGTTTACCCAAAAGCTGTGACAATGTTTTCTAGATCAACTTTTTATCTTGCAAAGGGTTTCTTCACCTCCTTCAGACCTGCCCCTGCCCTGTCATAGGCCAGTAGGTGGCTCCTGCCTCAGTTCTGACCTTAATTAGCTGTGTGACTTTGGGTAGTCAGCCATTCTCAGAACCTGTGTTCTTACTGGGGAAAGCTTAAAAGGGGGAATTTCATTTCCAGGTTAACTTCTTCAAGGAGAGGTTTTGCTTTTGTTTTTTGTTCTGTTCTCTTTTTGTTTTTGTTTTTGGACAGCTTTCTAGCTAAAAGTACTTTCTGCCTTTATGGTGTAAAGGACCAATTTACTGCCTATGAACACATTTTTTGGAGGGGGGAATGTGGAAAAAACACTCTCTCAAAGTGTTTTTATCTGGTCAAAAGCCCCAAGTACTTCCTAAAAGTTCCTGTCTCTCTAAAGTGGTCCATGAGATACATCAGACATTCTTCTCATTGAGCATCACACTCAGCTCCTCTGATCCATCCCAGAGGGGGGCCCTGTCTGCCTCCCTTCTCCTCTGAGAACTGGTTTTGAGATGGCACTCAACCTTCCACTGCTCATTAAACCTGGCTGGCTGGAGCCCAACACAATGACTCAACTAGCCTTCTACACATTTATTTAGAATAAGGGTTCCCTCTACATATCTAGAATGATTACCCCCACTGCCTTATAGGCTTAATCTAATTTGGGGTTCTAATTCGCAGCCTTATGTAAAGGAAGTTAGCATTGAAATTGAATTGTTATACACGACTATGGACTGAAGTCCATTTCTTATGATAACCAGTGAAACCTGGAGCAGGTCAAATGGCAATTTCTCCAGCATCCTGGAAGATCTTTAGGAGCCCATTTGGAGTACATCCTTCATAAATCCAGTATTATTAATCCATGGGAAAGTCGTTAGAAAAACACCATCTCAAGCCTCCTTCTCTCTGCACTTGTCTAATTTTCTCTGGTTCCTCAAGCCATCTGTTTCTCACCTCTTCTCCCTTTTCCACTAAAATCTACCCTTAGGGGATCTTATTTGGATCATGACTCAAATGTAAAAAAAAAAAAAAGGTAATTAGAGAAATGAACAATGATAGCATATTTGATGATATCAAGATATTATGTTAATTTGGGGGGGGTGATAATAGTATTGTGACTTTTTAAAAAATGAGTCCTTTACTTAGGAGATCCATGTTGAAATGTGAGCTACACCTTGAAATGCCTGAGATTTGCTTTCAAATAAGAGGGTGGTAGAGGGGACACGAAATTGGACTTGACAAGTGCCAAAGATGAGTGATGAATACTGGGCCTCATTATATGGTTTGCTCTACTTTTGTATATGTTTGAAATTTTCTATAAGTTTTCTTTAATAACCCACTCTTAGGGAAACATCTGATAAACGCATACAAACTAAGATGTCACTAACTGATAAGGATAAATAGCAGTTATCTATTTCCTGATGTATCTACATTTTAACAGGAGAAAGAAAGACTTAAGACAAAGAAATGAATCCAACAGTGGCAAATAAGACGGGAGCAAAGGGGAGAGAAGGGAGGGAAGGGGCCACAAGGAAAACAGCCGCTCGAACCAAGAACTCTGAATACAGTTCCAGTCTCAATTTTCTTTTTTCCCATCTGACTTAACAGGATTTAATCAAGATCAGGCCAATAAACACAGCTGCAGTTTTTTAAATTGAAGTATAGTTGATTTACAGTGTTGTGTTACTTTCAGGTATACAACAAAGTGATTCAGTTTTATATAATATATTCTTTTTCAGATTCTTCTTCAGTTTACAAAGATGTAAACTTGGGAGCCACGATCAGTCATTCTACTATAAAGTCATTTAAGAATAGGGCTAAATATAATAAACTGCTATGCTTGCAGGTCTGCTGACTATACCAAAAACTTTGGTCAGATAATACAATTGATGTGGAAGTCACAATGAATGAACTTTCTCTGTACATTTTTGCTGGGTTGTGATCTGAAATTTCAGGTACATAAAATAGTTAATGCACTTTAAATATGTTTCTTAAAAAGAATACTCAGGGGTCTTACCTGGTGGTGCAGTGGTTGAGAGTCCGCCTGCCGATGCAGGGGATATGGGTTCGTGCCCGGGTCCGGGAAGATCCCACATGCCGCGGAGCGGCTGGGCCCGTGAGCCATGGCCGCTGAGCCTGTGTGTCCGGAGCCTGTGCTCCGCAACGGGAGAGGCCACAACAGTGAGAGGCCTGCGTACCGCGAAAACAAACAAACAAACAAAAAACAACTCAGGTGTAAACACAAAACAAAAAGAAACTCATAAAAATGAAAGTAGAAAAATTCTGGAAAAAGAAAAAAAAGACCGTCATCTAAAATCAAGTACATACTTTTTAATTTCCACTGGAGATGAGCAAAATTCATTGATGACTCCCTCTCAAAAAACATTCTACTAATAAACTAATGAAGAAATTTTAATTTTTGAAATTTAATTTAAATCTAGTACAAATTGGTACATTATAGCTTTATGCAGACCACCATAGCAGTTATTAATGGCAAGTGCTACGTTTTAGGCACTGAGTTAATCACTTTACTTGTTATCTCATTTAACTCTCAATCCTATAGGATTGTACCCATTTCACATATGATGAGACTGAGGTTCAGAGAGGTTAAATATGTGAACTCACATGGTCAGTAAGTACCAGTGCAGAGATCTAATTCCAAATCAAACGAGAACTACATGTAAAATTCAGATAGTACAATTTAAAAATGAAATTTGCTGAAGAAGGAAGTGACACTATTTTATTTTTAATTAAGGTGTTTCCTTTAGAAAAGATTCAATACTTCTAAGCCTCCAACTTTCTATAGTCAATAGATCCTTTGGGAAATGGTTGCTGGGTTTTTTTCTTTTTTAAATAATCTAGCCTCCACCCCCGTGACTCATGATTCTCATTATAAAGTATGCCTTTTCTTGCTGATTTCTGGGCAAGTCGATACTGTTGACTGAATCAAAAAATGGGCAAGTAATTTAATGTTAGTTATCTGTACTTTCAAATTGTATCTGGAGCAGTGATTAGGTAAAATAATATAATGCACTATCAATGATCTATTAAAAATTTACTTCATGTAATAAATTATACAATTTAGTTTTATTTATATATAGTCTACACCAAAAGTATTTTTGGAAACATCTTTTTCTTTTAGTGTAACATACAGGTTAGCAGGCTGACACCAGCTTCAATTCTAACAGCTAAAATCCCCCACAATTAAACATTTATATGTATAAATATGAAGAACATAGCCTTTCCTCACATTTCTCTAAAAGTTCAAGTTGATACCACTTGATAAAAACAAGACCATATAAACATTTCCAGATTTTGCTTAAGGTCTTAGATTGAACTGTAGAACATTAGGTGGAAAATTATAACGATATATTCATTAGCCTTGAACTCATCATCTTACATGTGTATGTTACCATAATGGCCAACAAAGAGCATGCAAGTAAAAAGGAAGGCACAAAGGAAGCAGTGGGTAAGTCTTAGACCTGTACACTGAGTAGCCACAAGAGACAAATAATCAACACAATTTGACAGACAAGGAAAAAAACTGTTCACTGGATTTCTTGATGTTATACGTTAACAGCATATTCAGTTGTTTTTATCAGATTATTCCGAAGGTATCAAACTTCTGAAATGATCAAACTTCTGTGTACACAAATTCAGTTACAAAATAAGGTCAGCCTCCTGAATGCAAAACATAACAAAACCATTTAAGGGCTTGGCAGAAATTAGTACATCTTAGACAGTGGGAAAGAAAACCCAACTTTCATATGCACCAAATGTGGATGTATTCAAAAAAATTTCTCTGAGTGTATTATCAATGAGACTCATCAGGGTGTGTCATTGTCGTCAATTGTTGGCTATTTTCCTCTATGAAAGAACACAAGAATTTAACTCATGATGAGCTACTAATTCAATATTAAAGTAACATTGCTGGTTAAAAAAAATTATCTTTGTTTTAATTTTAATTTTCCTAAAACGTTATCATAGCCATATAGTCTAAAAATAAAAGCACATCCCATAGCTCAGACCTCAATTACAGTTCTTATTATAGTGGTTAGAGAAACAGAACCACAATAGAGGTATGTGCTATGGCAAAATATTAGAAAAAACTTAAGAGTTATCATTCTGCATATCAAGTGCCTATTGGCTGAACATAACTGTATTCAACAGTTCATATTCGGACACCTTGTCAACTAATGCAAAAAGCTAAATAAAAAGATTTATAGTTGAACACAGAGTTCCTAAGGCTAGTATCACACAGAGGGAGAATTTGTCAGCAGAGAACTTAGGAGCCAAATTGAGAATTGGATTTAAAATACCTTTCCCTGCTGTGTGTATAATTAGTAATACGTTCGGTGACCTAAAGAATATTTCATGTTATTCAATTTTCTTTTCGGGGCAGACTACCACAGCCCAATGACTTTAAAAACCAAACTCCAAAATTCTACCTGATAGTCTTAGTAAGGGCAGTAGGATCATAAAGACAGAAAAGGACATCTTAGTCACTGACTGGAAAAGATGTCATCTGTTGCCCCTCTGCCCCAGTACGAGAATAACTGAGGCCAATTATGAGGATTACCAATCATTACTAGCAGGCTAAAATAAATAACTGTATGCTTTTTTATACTTATATGTGGAGATGAGAGACAGCAAGTCAAAGGACACTGGGGTGGTGGCAAAGGAAAGCCTCAATATGCAGAACCTACAACATCCCTTCAAAAATTCTTGTGACTTCTCCGACCTCAAGGTCAAATTGAAACCAGCAGGAATAGAGCTGGAATTCCAAAACCTCTGAAAAGAAAGGACTAATAATAAAAACTGCAGCTGATTTTTATGCACCAGGAATGAAATGTTATAACATATCTATCACTCACATGTGGGTTCATGTAATTTATCTTCAATTAGAATTATTATCTATTCAGCAGCTGAAGCCCAAGAACTGCTGATACACTGCAGATGAGAAAACATTTGCTGGTCTCTCGGCTCTGGCCTTTTTTAAACTAAATGATCATCCCACAATATAGATCACTCGTTCTAGAAAACAATCTTGGCTTACGTGGACGGTATGCTGCACTGCCAGCATCTACATCTGCAACATCACTTCATTCCTTTTCACAGATTCGAGAGGGTCTATAGCAACTCTTCAGCTTATTAGTTCTACAATTCAGTCTCAAATTCACATTAAAAAAGTATACAATTTTTTAATCCAGGATTTACCCCTTTGAAAGAAGTTATTATAGCTATTTAAAGAACCCAGACACTTCAAATATCTGAACCCCAAAGATACAATACTTTTAAAGTAATCTTTACAATATTTGTAATTAAGTACTTTATCTCAACACAGTTGACTTCCAAGGTTGTCAAGCCAGTGTCCAAAATATTCTAACTTACCCGTGGGAGTGGCAGCTGTCTGAGCTCACATTTAACATAGTTTACAATGCCAAAACAATAGAGAAAACACCATCCAGAAAGCTACGTGGCATTCTCTACTGTAGTGTTTTCAAAAGTTCGTTCAATGGGATGTCGGTAAGTATTTAATTAAAAAAAGGGTTCCATCTTTAGATAAGGATACATTCAAACTGGAATAGAAGGAATTCTTAGAAACTTTAATATGCCAATAGGCAGGTTTGCAAAGTCCCCAACTTATTTGTCCGTGGAACCTTTTATACCCATGAGCATCTCTTAGGAATAAATGCTCCACAGAGCAAGTCTTGAGAAATACAGCTTTGACATTTTGGTGCATTCAGTGATATCTCCTTAGGCTATGAGATATCAGTCTATTTCTTAAAATTAACAACAAACGTAATAGTTATAGCCAGTACATCTGGAATTTCAGACTCAGAAAGTAAGCATATGGGCAATGAAAAGGGAATACACCTGTTCTTCATACTCCATCATTTTCACCTCTCCAGCAAAAATATGTTCAGAATCCCCATGTTAACCACTCTTAATGACAGCTGTGCAAAACACCTGAACAAACCAACCAAATATACAGACTCCTTGAAGCAAAACAATGGAATAAAGTTTTCACTTTCCCAAATGGAAAAATGCACACATGCCATATTAACAATTTGTAATTACATATTTAGAAATGGTAACCTCGGTTTTCACTTAAGAATCTATATGCTGTGGAAGCAACCTAAGTGTCCACTGACAGATGAATGGATAAAGATGTGGCACATATATACAATGGAATATTACTCAACCATAAAAAGAAACAAAATTGAACTATCTGTAGTGAGGTGGATGGACCTAGAGTCTGTCATACAGAGTGAAGTAAGTCCGAAAGAGAAAAACAAATACTGTATGCTAACACATATATATGGAATCTAAAAAAAAAAATGGTTCTGAAGAACCTAGGGTCAGGATAGGAATAAAGACGCAGATGTAGAGAATGGACTTGAGGACATGGGGAGGAGGAAGGGTAAGCTGGGACGAAGTGAGAGAGTAGCACTGACATATATATACTACCAAATGTAAAATAGATAGCTAGTGGGAAGCAGCCACATAGCACAGGGAGATCAGCTCGGTGCTTTGTGACCCAGGGGTAGGGAGGGTGGGAGGGAGACACAAGAGGGAGGGAATATGGGGATATATGTATATGTATAGCTGATTCACTTTGTGATACAGCAGAAACTAACACAACACTGTAAAGCAATTATACTCCAATAAAGATGTTAACAAAAAAAAATCTATATGCTGTTTAGTTGGTAACATTTATAAAGCTACCTTCTTTGAAGTACTACTGAATAATTCAAGTTGCTATGGAAAACTTCTCTTTACTGAGGAGTTCTTTTACTTCAGAGAAGTTTTTAACAACCTCAGCACTACTGACATTTTGGGCTGGATAAATCTTTGTTTTGAGAAGTTGTCTTGTCCATTGTAGGATGTTGAACAGCACCCCTGGCCTCCCCTCACTAGATGTCAATAGCATCCTACTAGGTTTCACAATCAAAAAAGATCCCCAGGGGCTTCCCTGGTGGCGCAGTGGTTGAGAGTCCACCTGCCGATGCAGGGGACACGGGTTCGTGCCCCGGTCCGGGAGGATCCCACATGCCACGGAGCGGCTGGGCCCGTGAGCCATGGCCGCTGAGCCTGCGCGTCCGGAGCCTGTGCTCCGCAACGGGAGAGGCCACAACAGTGAGAGGCCCGTGTACCGCAAAAAAAAAAAAAAAAAGATCCCCAGAGAATTCCCTGGTGGTCCAATGGTTAGGACTCCACGCTTTCACTGCTGAGGGCGAAGGTTCCGTCCCTGGTCGAGGAACTAAGATCCCACAAGCCATGTGGCATGGCCGAAAAAAAAAACCAAACAAAAAAGCCCCAAAAGTATCTCCAGCTGTTACTTAGATATAAGAAGCCAATCATCCCCAGTTGAGATCCATTTCTGTTGAGCAAAAATTAAAGCTTACACCTTGACCTTGACTCTGCTTTCCTGGGAAATGTCCATTTTCCAGGCATTCTGTGACTTACACATATCAACAAACATCTACTAATTAGTAGCATTAGCGATCTTTCTAAATTCTGTGTGGTCAGAAACATAAGTAATTTGTGAATGATAGAGAATGGTCAGAAGAAAGCAGTCTACACATTTCAAAGAGAATTAGAGTAATGTGTAATTTTACTATCATTATATTAGTAAGAATTATCTGAATCATAATGTTTATTTGGCAAATATTTAACAATTAGAAAAACGCTAATTGTACATTATAACCTGTTAAGGATAATGATTGAGGCAGTCTAAGAACAACAAATGTAACAATCGTCAATGGTTAGCTCAGACCATGTTCTATTCCTTGACCAAATATTCTCCATGAAATTCTCAATTCAAAAATCTCAAGTCTTGTCTTTAAACTGCTAGCTTATACTGTAGCCTCATCACTTTTTTAAAATTATCACAAAGAAACCCTTCACATGTCATCAGGAAGAATCCTGGCATGTGCCAAGAAGTACATTATCTGGTTTTAAAGCCATTTCTTCTATAACCACATCTTCAGTTTTATCATAATTGTCAACTCCAGATACATCACTCTCTTTACTTTGTTCTTTTCTTACTGTCTTTAAACACTTGTCAAGTCTATTTATGAACAAGTCCACATCCTGTGTCTTCATACCAATGGCTGATGCGGCATTGAGGTAAGCACAAGGGTAATTATTTGTATGTGACATAAAGCCTCTGAAAGTGTAGCCACTCACAGTCTGCACAGACCCAAGAGGCACAACCCTGAAAGGGAAAAGATTTACCAATTTAGTATGTCTGGTGATGTTAACAGAGTATCACCCATAAACAAAAGAAAGCTGTGTTACTAAGCCTTACACCTACTTCGTAAGAAGTTTAATAACAGCCATAAATCGTAGCCTATGAAAACAGACTGCAGCCTTAAAATAAAATTATACAGTGCACTTCACATAGGAAGTACTACCTGATGCTTATCATTTACTTATCTTCTATTAAAGAGCTACAAGCTCTAGGAATCAAAAACACCTTTACATCTTCAAAAAGGTAAAAAGAAAGTTATTTCTGTTTTTGTATCAAATACCAGAATCTGATTTCACATATACACACTTTAATGGAATATTTAAGTTTGTGAATCAAACCACTTTGATTAACTGCCGTGTATCGCCTCAAGCAATCAATAGACTAGAATTACATCTATCTGATCACATTATGCAATGGAGGGTTTTAAAGCCAGGATCCAGCAGAAATTACATAACTGCTTACAGTGGGTTGATGGTCAGCAATCATTAAATTCAGCAATGGTACATGCATTTTTAAAGCTTGATTTCACTGTCATACTTGATATAAGCAGATTTCTAACAGTACTCTTTTTTTTTTTTAAGAACTCAATTAAGATCAACCTAAACATAAAGACAAATAGTGGCAACACTAAAAAGCAAGGCCAAGAAAACCATTTTAGAAGTGTCAAAACTATGCTGCATATAGATATAGCTCATCAAGGTAAAAGGTGAATTAATCTAAGATGTTTTTCCTTTTAAAAAGTTGTTCTTTGATGTGAAATCTCTAACCTCTGGTAGTCAGAGAGAAATTCTTTAGCAGGAGCACGTAAAGAAGAGTACTTAGAGCAAGGTACTTTTCAAGTCATTTTTCTCTGACCTCATCAAACATAAAATGAAAAATGAAATTCATCTTAAGCTATGTACATATAAAAGCAAAAAGTAGATTTTTCAAAGGCAGTACTTAGACAAGAATTGCATAGCGTTTTCAGTTTGGGAAATGGACTTTTCCTTAAAAACATTTTCACTTAAACTTAGTAATGAAGACAACTTATTTCTAACACCATAATGTGACACCACTGAAGATAATCTAACAAAGGAAAATAAAGACAAAAATTTGTACAGAAGGGTAATGAACTTTGTTTTTATATGTCTATTAAAGCAAACAAGATTCATATCTTTCCTGTGACTATTTCACGTTCCACAGGTGACTGACTATGTGACAGCCTTGTAGATTCTCTACCTCATCATTCTTTTCCTCCACGATGAATTCTCAGGTGCAGTTCAGCACATACTTGGGGGACTTATTGTTAAAGAAAGGTGCTTTATTAGAGTTAATTTTAAAAAGTGAAATAAATCTAATCCTCTTTTAAACATACTTACCTGGCTCCAGAAACCTGTCTGGTAAAAAGCATGGAGCCAAGCCGAGTGACAGCTTTGTCACAGTGTTTATCTAGTGTTTTAAGCGTCATAGCTGAAAAAGAAAAAAGTATTCCAGTGAGCCTTGGTTCACCAGCACAAAACCACTTAAGAAACAAACAATCACAGAGACATCACTTTTTTTATTGTGCTAATAAACATGTAACATAAAATTTACCATCTTACCCAATTTTTAGGTATACAGTTCAGTGGTATTAAATACATTCAATCTCGTTACACAACGATCATCACCATCCATCCCCATAACTTTATCTTATAAAACTCACACTCTATACCTATTAAACAATAATTCCCCATTTTCCCCTCCCCCTGGCAACCAGCATTACACTTTCTGTCTATGATTTTGAGTACTCTAAGTACCTCATATCGGTGGAATCATACAGCATTTGTCTTTTTGTGACTGTCTTATTTCATGGAGATATCACTTTTTATTCATTGTCACATGGCACCATTTCACTTTAATGCATTTAATAAATTATAGTAAGGATTTGTTTCCATATCAGATAATAATATGTTAACATAAACATGCTCAGAATCAGAAGAGAATTTCCATATCACCCTTCCAAAAAGTGAATTTTCCAATTAAATAAATGGAACAATGACATGGATAATATGACTTACTATACTAGATACTTTACAAATATAATCTCAACCATTTTTAACAACTTTGTATGTGAGGGATCATTATCTCTACTTATAGACAGGGAAAAGGAAGTTAGAGGCTAGTACATGGCAGAACTGGGATTCAAATCATACCGTATCACCTTCTATAATATCTACATAGATTATAAACCAACAAAGGACTGATTGGGGTGATTTTATTATCTATCAGTGGCCAAATGGTTTTCCAAGGAAGCCCATTCCTGAAAAAGGCTTCAATTACAAATTATTATTTCCTTACCTTCCTCAGATATACATGAAATATGAACCATATTATACTATATATATTCACAAATTAAAAGGGGTAATCATGAAGTGTAAAAGTTAGTTAAATGCATAAAAGTCAACATTCTTTTTATCCTGTTTAGTAGTCCTTGTACTACATGACAAAATGAAATGATCATAAATACAAATTTCTCTAACACAGGCATACTCAAGAAAATAAATAATAACAGCATTAAAAGTTATAAGAATATCTTTAATGTTATGGTGTTTTGTTAACTGGTAGAAATTTTAAAATATTTATATAGAGTCCTTATCAGTGACCAAGTTATTTTGGTGAGAAGCAAGAGTTAAAAGTATTATTTTCCATATATTCAGTATAACACTTAACATAGATTTGAATTCTTTCAGCGTATAG
This sequence comes from Aethalodelphis obliquidens, assembly GCF_003676395.1. Lineage (NCBI taxonomy): Eukaryota > Metazoa > Chordata > Mammalia > Artiodactyla > Delphinidae > Aethalodelphis > Aethalodelphis obliquidens. The sequence goes on along the minus strand of NW_020837950.1, from coordinate 24,562,976 downwards.
GTTTTATATTAGAAATACATTACAGCATATTGTCACCTTATCTTTGATAAAGGAGGCAGAATGTACAGTGGAGAAAGGACAGCCTCTTCAGTAAGTGGTGCTGGGCAAACTGGACAGGTAACGTGTAAAAGTATGAGATTAGATCACTCCCTAACCCCATACACAAAAATAAGCTCAAAATGGATTAAAGACCTAAATGTAAGGCCAGAAACTATCAAACTCTTAGAGGAAAACATAGGCAGAACACTCTATGACATAAATCACAGCAAGATCCTTTCTGACCCACCTCCTAGAGAAATGGAAATAAAAACAAAAGTAAACAAATGGGACCTAATGAAACTTCAAAGCTTTCGCACAGCAAAGGAAACCATAAACAAGACCAAAAGACAACCCTCAGAATGGGAGAAAATATTTGCACATGAAGCAACTGACAAAGGATTAATCTCCAAAATTTATAAGCAGCTCATGCAGCTCAATAACAAAAAAGCAAACAACCCAATCCAAAAATGGGCAGAAGACCTTGGAGCTCCAATGGCACATTCGGTTAGCATGCGGTACTTATACAAAAATGGGCAGAAGACCTAAATAGACATTTCTCCAAAGAAGATATACAGACTGCCAACAAACCCATGAAAGAATGCTCAACATCAGTCATCATTAGAGAAATGCAAATCAAAACTACAATATCATCTCACACCAGTCAGAATGGCCATCATCAAAAAATCTAGAAGCAATAAATGCTGGAGAGGGTGTGGAGAAAAGGGAACACTCTCGCACTGCTGGTGGGAATGTGAATTGGTACAGCCACTATGGAGAACAGTATGGAGGTTCCTTAAAAAACTACAAATAGAACTACAATATGACCCAGCAATCCCACTACTGGGCATATACCCTGAGAAAACCATAATTCAAAAAAGAGTCATGTACCAAAACGTTCATTGCAGCTCTATTTACAATAGCCTGAAGATGGAAACAACGTAAGTGTCCATCATCGGATGAATGGATAAAGAAGATGTGGCACATATATACAATGGAATATTATTCATCCATAAAAAGAAACGAAATTGAGCTATTTGTAATGAGGTGGATAGACCTAGAGTCTGTCATACAGAGTGAAGTAAGTCAGAAAGAGAAAGACAAATACCATATGCTAACACATATATACGGAATTTAAGGAAAAAAAAACGTCATGAAGAACCTAGGGGTAAGACAGGAATAAAGACACAGACCTACTAGAGAATGGACTTGAGGATATGGGGAGGGGGAAGGGTAAGCTGTGACAAAGCGAGAGAGGCATGGACATATATACACTACCAAATGTAAGGTAGATAGCTAGTGGGAAGCAGCCGCATATCACAGGGAGATCAGCTCCGTGCTTTTGGACCACCTAGAGGGGTGGGATAGGGAGGGTGGGAGGGAGGGAGACGCAAGAGGGAAGAGATATGGGAACATATGTATATGTATAACTGATTCACTTTGCTATAAAGCAGAAACTAACACACCACTGTAAAGCAATTATACTCCAATAAAGATGTTAAAAAAAAAAAAGAAATACATTACAGCATTTATAAAGGCTGACTAAACTTTTAAAATTTACAAATTAGCACTGTAATGAAATTAGAAACATCACTGTAACCAGAAAGAATTCATACTCTTTCTAGAAACACCAGCTTCCCACTGGGGATGGTTCAGAAGTACAATTTTTTTTTTTAAGAAAAAAAATTACCTAAAGATATGGGATTGTGAGGTGTATGCAACACTCTTTCATTGTAGGCTTCTGACAGCTTCTTTAGTTGGTTGGACAAATATGAAAACATTTCCTGCAACAACAAAATGTTACATTTAAAGAAAATCAAATAAATACTCACTGCAACTTGCTAGATTTAATAAAACAACCCTGATTGGTGTACAGTCTATGCTGTAAATTAACTCCTTCATATGCCCTAGGAGCAATTCTTTTCCTTTGCCACAATATAGAAAGATTTAAAGCTGCCAGAATTATCAGAAACCACAGGATTTAAAGGTAAAGAACCAGCACATTTCCTGCTCTGGGGCTATCACATATCTATCACAAATCCTCCAGGGCTACCAAATCACAGAACCTCCAGGGCTACCACTCTAGTCCAAGCAGCCATTAACCTCTCCCCTGGACCACAGCAATAGATTCTAAATGACTTCTCTGCCTACTTTCCCACCCCTCCAGAGGCCACAGTGGTCTCTCAAAAACATGAATCAGATCATGTCCCTCCCAATGACTTCCTCCTGTAAGTGTTAAAAAAATCAAACTCTTCATCCACGTGATACACCCCAGCCAACACACCCAACTCAGTGACAGTCATTCCCTCCACTCACTATATGCTAGCCACATCAGCCTCCTTTCCAATCCCTGAACATGTCAGAACCTTTGTGCCTGTTTCCCCTGGACTTGGAAAGCTCTTCTCCCAGATGATGCCAAGAGTGGTCCCTTTTGTCACAATGTAAGGAGACCTTTCTTTATTACTTCCCTGTTAAAGTAGCTCTCCGACTCTGCCCACCCCGAACTCCCAATCTCCCTCCAACACCATTACCTATTTTGGTTCCTTCACTATACTTATCACAGTCTGAAATTTCTCTTTAATTTGCTTAAATAAATATTGCCTATGACTACCTATTAGAATGGAAAAACTCCTTGAAAGCAGGGACTTTCTATCTTCTTCACCACTGCTTTCCTAACAGCAAGAAAAACGTGCCAGACTTTTAGTATGTGCCAGACTTAGGAAGAGGCAGTTTAAAAATGTACTTCCTTTAAATATTATAAACTTAAAATTAACAATTCCCTTAACTCAATTAAAAGAACACAGCATCTAAAAACTAAAAATTGCATTCTTGATCCTACTCTGAAAAATAGTGTATACCCAGTAGTAAAAAATAAAAATACATATAGTTTACAAGTACAAAATCTTATGTGCACGTGTATGTGAGAATTTAATAAACCTACAAATAAATATTAAGTTGGCAACTGTTTGACCTAAAATTGTATTTTCTTCTCCTAGTAAGCACTTTAAAAGTGTTGAAACGAAAATCTGCCCAAGTGAGTCTGCAGCTGAACAAAACCCATTTGCACTGACCTCCTCCAGCCACAGTCAAAACACAGAAACTCTAATGATGCACCGAAGAGCCAAGGGCCAACAGAGTAGCCAAGTGGAGACAAGAGGAAATGATACTTCAACTTCAAAGGCCACATAAGCAGCTTCAGTTTTCTCTAAGGTGAGGGTTGGATAGTCTGATCCCACAGTGAGACCCAGAGTAGCTTTTTCATTTCTAAAGTACGTAGTAGATGACTAACTCCAGCTTTTGTTAGGTAAAGGTTTTAAAAAGAGGGAAATTCTTACCAGGTTTATGAATTATTAATGAGTCTCCTTAAGACCACAAACATTTTTATCCTTGTCAACACAGTATATTTTATATTCTGAACTAAAAAAACTTTGATAGTCATTCTTAAATTTTTAGGGTATTTTATAAGATCAATTCTCAGCATGCCAGAATGATGAAATCTCAGATCACTAAAATGTACTGATTCTTTTTATATTCAAAAAGTTAACGCCCACATCTGTCATACTGAATGAAGCTATAAGTAAACATACTGTTATATGTAATAAGTCTTTCTCTTTTGTCATTAAAAAAAGTGTATAGAAATCCTTAAGGATGCATATGTTATCACCACTTGCAGAAACAGAAAAAAGAGTAGGCATCTTTTCTTAGACATATAAAGATTTCCTGGCCCCTCCTTCTTAAACTAATATTGATGTTCACTTCAGAAGGTGAAACAATAAGAAAATCAAATGAAATTTAAAAATCAAGAGTTTTCCCTGCAACTGAAACAATTCATAATCTTTTAGTACCACACCAGAGTTAATGAAGAGGAGAATTCCTAGGTTTCATTTATATTTTCATCTACTATGAAGTAACTAGGTCATAATTTAAATGCTCAGTGTTGGGAATTCCTTGGCAGTCCAGTGGTTAGGACTTGGCACTTTCACTGCCGAAGGCCCAGGTTCAATCTGGTCGGAGATCTAAGATCCCACAAGCCGCATGGCGAGGCCAAAAAGAAAAGAAAAGAAAAGAAATGCTCAGCGTTGTTTAGAAAAGGAAAAAGGAGTCACACATTTTAATTTAGATATTAACTGTTGATTCTTCTTCATTATATTATACACCAAAGTCTTAATCTGCATCTAATTCTTACTCTCAAATTCATTAACCTCTCATAAGCAGAAACAAATCTGATAACCAGGAAATGCCTTTTACAGACTCCTACATTTTCCCCTACATTTTCCCCCCTAACAACAAAAAAACTTATTTCAATTGTGAGGGCCAATTTCGAATATTATTCTATCTAGTCATGGCTGCCACAATAATCACCAATGCAGTCACACTTGTAGTGTGAAAGGAACCTGATGAGTAATTTGTCCTTAATTTGTACTTAGCTATTTCTTAAAAAGAAAAAAAAAAGAAATGTTTCCTCAGTAACACCCCTAGAGGGTGCTTTTAAATTTACTAATGCATACGTGGCTATTAAAAAACAAATTTTCCCAATGTTAAATTTCAATATTTAACAAATTAGTTCTAACCAGTTCTATCAATGACTTGCTAATGCCACTACAACTGTAGCTAACATTAGGATAAAAATCTTCAGACTAAACGTAATACTAACTCAATCACATATCACTAGTAAATGGGAGTAAACAAAAAAGAATATATTAGTGAGTCAAGTTCACATCCATCCGCAAATATTTTTAGTATCTCTACTCCATATAAAGTGTTATGACAGGTAATCCAATAAGCCAAGCAGTTTACAATATCTTAAAGCTCAATGCACTGAATCCTACAGTATTTCTCATATTAAGGTCCTAAATGCTCTCCCATTGATATCACTACATTTTAAAAATATCATTTAAGAGACTGTACCACTATTTCCTACACTATTTCCTACACTAATACTTAGCTAAGCAGTTTTTATCTGATATATCAAAGGTACTCCAGAACCTGCACTATTTTTTGCTACAGTTAGATCTATAACTGACATTTATTATAAAATACTTCCGTAAAGGGAGAAATTTATAAGCACCCCAAGCAAATGTATACAGAAAGATCTTACTTAAAAGAAATGAAATATTATCGATTTTCTATGTCTCTTGTGCTGTATTTAACTTAATTTTAAAAGACTCTTCACTAGAGATAAACTGAACTGTATACCTGAATGCTAATGTCAGCTACATTTCTAGAAAAAAAATATAAAACCTTTACACCATAATTCAAGATGTTAATGGAAGAGAAGCTGAATTATATTAAGCATTATCTTTCGTATAGTCTTTTGCAAATTGATTTGCAGTTGTGAAGCCCAGCATCTAGCTTATCCCTTCCCATAACCCAAAGATGTGCATCATTCACTAAATTCTAAAGAAAAAGGTCTTATGCTTATACTGCTTCATATTACAGGATAAGATAAAAGAGAACTTCACATATTATTACAATATGCCTCATAAGGTGGGTAATACAAAAAAAAGGAAACATAACAAGTAGTCTGGTATTTCATTGATAACATGGAAGGTTGGATGGACAACGGACTGTTGGTATGTATCCACACACACAGATGTCCTTAAGTGAAGACAACGGTACTAAATAAGGGATGCTGCTATCTATAACCGTGGCCAGGCCACAGTGTCCAGGCATACTCCTTGCATCACAGGCTAAAGCACTGCTTTCAAACTCTTCTGTTGAAGCCCCATATCCAGGCCTGAAATCTGACACTTTTGTTGAGATTCAACTACTCTATTTTCAGGGCTGCAAATCTTCTAAGTTCCCAAACTTAGCTTTATTATAGGATATTGTTTGAAACTGTATGTCTTATGTTCTCCAAGTTTCAGCTAACAAATTCCAGCCACAGGAGCAGCCAGTCCTCTGTCATTCCTCTTCTGAGCTTGTCCAGTTCAGCAGATAGTTGCAGCAATGAATGATTATCTGCCTGCCCTGTCCAGCAAAGCACTCTTCTAAAAGTAAAGCTAAGCAGAATTATAATGATCTTCTCCAGAACCAAATGTGAAGAATGAACGTCTAAGACTGATCTTTCCTTCTGCATAGAGCAACTCAAAGAAATAATTTCTTCAATTTTCACCCCTTTTCTTAAAGGCCTCTTCAGTTAAACTTCCTGGTCACTTCTCCCCTCAATGAAGCAGATGTGTTGATCAGGAAGGGGCTAAGAGCAAAGAGGTTCAATTCACACCCAGAGTTCCACTCTCTTTGATCCTTTCACCCTTCAAAAAAAAAAAAGGCTTGAGAAGGAATGGCTTCAAGCTGAGTTCTTGTCTTCCTCTACTGTGAAAAAGATAAAGCCTTTTTGGAAGATGTAGAGCTAGATGAAATAAACTAAAAATATCATTGTGGTGAATAAGGGCAAGGAATAAAAAAAAAATCCTAAGTTGTCTTCTAACACTCCTTTTTTAGTAGGCAATAACACCAATAATATAAAGAGGAGCTCTCAGTGATGGTATATAAATAGCTCTGGCTGGAGCAAAATAGCTTTGCCTCAGCTTCTCCAGAGCTAAACCAATAAACTATCACGATTAAATTTTCACAGTTCAAAAGCAAGTCCATTTAAACAAAAGAGGCCTTTACTTCTGCAACAAATCCAATAAAAAAAAATATTTATGCTACATATATGCAATTATGGTTTATGGAGGACATCCACATTTTTCAACAAAAAGACTTTCCTGTTGAATGAAGTTGTTAAAAAGCAAACTTTATGCTCTTACAATGATAGCGTTCTCAAAGTTCTCAAATGAGCATTTTTATACTCTGACAATTACTACTATAGATAGTCTCTGTTCTAAATGAATTCTATACAAAGAATTTTAAATAAAACCAATGAATACATTAGAGCCTTTGGGGTTTTACACACCTCTACTAGATAAGAACAGAGGTCAGGAGATTATCATTTTTATGGCTCAAATGCTTAGCACACAGCAGGTAAACACTTCCACAACAGTGGATGGGTGACCGGAAGCAGTGGGAAGAGTGGGAAGACAGAAAGTGCAGAGGCTTTAGCATCACCGAGACTTGGGTTCTGGCACTTATATGTGCTCCTTGGGTAAGTATACTTGTTCTAGCCTCAATTTCATCTGTAAAATGGGGATAATACCTACCTCAGAAACTGGCTCTGAGTAGTACATGAAATGAATAATGAATTCATTATAATGAAAATAATGAATTCATTATAATGAATATAATGAACCTAGCAGAATTCCTGGCATACAGCAGACATTCATAAAAATATTAGTTTCCTACCCACCTACTTTTCCCTTAGCCTAAAATAGTTTTCAGGTTGAAATAACTAACATTAGCTAGCAGGACTCCTACAGACACATGCTAATAACCTGCAGCTATAATCCTATTCTTGTCCTGTCCCTGTTCATTTCACTCTACACTATCTAGATAAAGGGAAAGAACAAAGTTCTGGATGTTACAAAGCGAGTTACCGCTTGACATCTAAAATGGAGTCTAATTCATAACACTAAAAACATAAAATTTCCCCACAAAATATTTACCTGATGATTAATAAAGGACAAAGTCACAATGAAAAGCAGAGCTGGGCAGCCTACTCGATCCATTCACCAGCTGAGCTACATACTGCTGCAGGTCAGTCTCAAAGAAGGTGGATTTTCATTCTTGCTAAGCAAAATGTACACCTGCATGGGCCTTTGGTATCACCTAAAAGTAGCTGAAAATTTTAAAGTCAAACCCTAAATGTCAATGGTCAGAAGAAGCATGGCATAAAAGAAATTCTTAGATTCCAAAAAGATGACAGAACACCCCTAATATCAACAATTCCAAAATCCTTAGGGGTAAGAAAAAGTACTTTTGGAAGAGGAGTATCCACTAGGGAGGAAGCCCTACTCCCAGAAGTACAGTGCCTGTTACATACAACAGGTAATCACCATTTTAACTTACTCCTTTTCACAAGTTTTCAACTATACCCATATGGAGAAATGTCTCTATAAGAACATCTAAGTCACAATGGAAGTCAGTATCAAAATGTTATTTACTTTCTGCCTAATTTTATAGAAAGATACTTATTCTGTGTAAAGCAAGAAAAGACTGTACAACAGTGGACCTGTGTGTTCCCAAATGCCCTGCGTTAGTTCATTCTATAAACATCTGATGAGCGTCTACTACATAACAAGCAAAGGATGCTAAGAATAAAGGGATCAATCGGCAAACTCCAAAGTAGGCAGTAATCTACTAGACTACCCAAAATCAAGGATCAAGTTTCACTTCAGACACCTGATGGTAATTTTTTAGGGATGTGCATTCAAACAGTCAGTTTAATTTGCTAATTAAATAAGTTTACTATCAAATTACTCAAGACTTATATTAGTTTATATAGCAAATATTTAATATTATTAGCTATTATTATTTACAGTTTCAATTCAAGAAGAACAAAAACAGGAAAAACTAAATAGTATGTTTATTTGATATTATAATAACAGCATATAAAAATTTAAAAAATTTGCATCTATATAATAAAGTATAGTTTTAAAATGTCTAACTTAAAACTCTGTGTAATGGTTTTATTGTTTGAGCTACATATTCTATTTATTTAGTTTAAAAATGAAATTTTAGCCAAACCTGCAGACTGATCAATATAAGGTAAAAAGTAGCTACGGTATAAGAAAAGATTATAACTATGACAACTAAAAATACCAGAAATAAATAGAAAACTAACAAGTTATATTTTCAAGCTTTGATATTTGCAGTATTTGTGCAGTTCACCTCAAACTCCATGAAATATTATCTATGTATAAGTATTAAAATGCTATGATATATTCCTCTCCAAGTTTCTGTTACAGATACAAGCGACCTGTGTGCCCCAAAATAATGGGTTTTAAACTTGGGTGTGCAGGGAAGTTTGGTTGAAAGGCAGTGTCTAAGCCCCACTCCAGACCTACTGAACCTGAACTTACCCAAAAGGAAAGTGATCTAAATCACAAAATCTCCAACAATTGCACAGTACTTTGCTTTCCAGACTCAGTCTAAAATACCCTTTAAGAATTCTACACTTACGCTAGTCATCAATTCTAGCCTACAATTAAACCATGGGGGCCACTTAATCAGTGCACGAGTTGCATTTTCATAGAATAGATGTCACTTCTTCTAGTGACACTTGACCCTGTGAGAGCTGGGCTAGGTGCCCCAGCTAAGGTTAGGTGATATATGCTCTCATATACTCTGCTTGTTCTTTCATAACTCTCATCAGACTTGTAATTATTTATTTAATATGTAGATTTCCCCGACTACAATTTCCTTAAGGGTAACAACTATGTCAGTCTTGTTTGTAAATTTAACCTTAGGGCCTATGCATAAACATTTCTTTGCTTGAATGAATGAACGAGCAGGGGCCAATGCTGCTCAGGTAATGTGGGACCAGACCACAAAGGATCACGATGGATCATAATGGGAGGCTAAGGAGTTTGGACTTTGTCTTACAGGCAACCAAAACCCAAAGCGGAATAACTTGAAGAAAGGTGCATTTTTAGAATATAATCTTTTTTTTTTTTTGGGTCACGCTGAGCGGCTTGTGGGATCTTAGTTCCCTGACCTGGGATTGAACGTGCGCCCTCAGCAGTGAAAGTGCACAGTCTTAACCACTGGACCAAAAGGGACTTCCCCATTTTAAGAATATAACCTGGCACTGCTCTACAACATGACAAATTAGAGTAGACCAAGACTGGGGATCAGGAGAAGAGTTAGTAAGTTATTGTAACCATCCAGGTGTGATATGGTAAGGGCTTTAGTTAGGGAGTTGTGGCAGGGACAATTGAAAAGAAGAAATGAATGTTTGAAACATTATGAAGGGTATAAGAGGAATCAAAAGTATCAGCATTAGACAAACTATTATATACAGAATGGATAAACAACAAGGTCCTACTGTATAGCACAAGGAACTACATTCAATATCCTGTAATAAACCATAATGGAAAAAATATGAAAAAGAATATATGTATAACTGAATCACTTTGCTGAACATCAGAAACTAATATAACATTGTAAGTTAACTATACTTCAATGGAAAAAAAAAAGAAGTATCAGCATTAGAAATCTAGTTTAAAACGAAAAAGGTAATTTATTGGTCATATAACAGCCCGTTCTACAAGCAGGTAAGGCTGGATCCAGAGACTCAAATGACTCTCGGTTCTGTTTTCCCTCTTATGTTCTCTACTCTAAAGAAGGCTTTCTTGGCATGGCCAGAAATATGGCGGCTGAGAGTCATAAGATTACATCCTTACAGTTTACTATCTGCAAAGCAACAGACACAACATCTCTAAATGAACTATCATATCTGCTGGAAGGACTCTATCTCCACATGTCCACCTGCGAACGAGGCTAGCCAGATCACATGCCCACCCCTAAGAAAGAGGAGAAGGGACCCAGTGATTGACAGTCTCACCAGGACCACCTGGAGTCAGAGAGGGAGTTCCCCAGCAAAAGTGGTTCTGCACAAGCAAATAGTGTATATCTAAAATGCAACTGAGCTTTTTTGGCCAAAGCTGCTAAATGTATTATTGCTTTTGCATCCTCTGGATATTAATAGACCTAGGTCTTCAGATTTATAGCTATTTAAAGTAGCTACATTGCTACCAAACTACATTATTTACCTATATATAAAAAAAAAGTACAGTTTAGAGGTTTTAAGAGAGAGGATCAGAAGCCCAACTGCCTAGATTTAAACCCATGTCCCACAATTTACCTCATACACATTACTTCTCTGTCACTACGTTTCCTGTGAAAATGAGGATAACACTTCACAGGGCTGCTGTGAGGATTAAATGAATACATGACAAAGTGCTTCAAGGAGAGCCTGCCACATGGTAAGTGCTCAATATTAGGGGCTATAACTTCATATATATACATAAGTGTATCTACACATATACGGTATCTGCTAGATAACACAAGCCCTGCATTGAAAGACTATGTTAAGAATGATTTTTACATGAAACTTTTCTACCCAGTAGTCAAACCTTAGTGCTTACTCTACCTGATCTATCAGTGGCACTGGGCAATCACACTTCCCTCCTTGATACACTTCCTTCACTTGGCTTCTAGGACTCCACGCTCTTGCTTTCCCTCCTTCTCAGTCTCCTTTTCTGGTCTCTTTCCTTCTCCCAGACCTCTTAATGTTGGAGTGCCCCAGAGCTCAGTCCTCACACTTCTTTTCTGTTTAGACTCATTCTCTTAAAATCTCAGCTAATCTCTTAGCCAATTAACTCCCCCAATTTTTTATGTTCAGCTCAGCTCTCTCTCTTAACACCAGACTCGTATCGTGCTCCATACCTACATCTCTACCTAGACATCAGAGGACATCCTGATTTCAACTTTGTCTGAAACTGAACTCTTGGCCTTCCCCTCCAACCCACGGGCTTCCCCATCTCAGTTAATGGCTCTTCCATTCTTCCAAATGCTCAGGTCAAAAATCTCAGAATTATTCTTGATGTCTCTCTTTCACTCACAATACATTCATCTGGAATTCCTGTTGGCTCAATCTTCAAAAGAGAGCTAGAATCCAACCACTTCCATCACCTCTACTGGCACCATCTAGATCCAAGTCAACATCACTTCTTGATTTCTGCAAAAGCTCAACTTCTACCCTTGTCCCCCTAATTTATTCTCAACACGGTAACCAGAGTGATCCTTCAACCAGAGGATCCTTCAAGGATCCTTTATGTCTTTCCTGATATAAATCAGATCACGTTACTCCTCTATTCAAAACCCTCCAATGGTTCTCTATCTATCTCACTCAGAATGTGAGGCAAAGACCTTATATGGCCTAGAAAGCCCTACATGACCGGCCCACCCCCATTACCATCCTGACTTCAACTCTCACAACTCTCCTTGATCACGCTGCTCCAACCATACTGGCCTCTTCGCTGCTTCTCAAACACACTGACTCGACCCTGATTCCTGGTACTGGCTTTTTACCTGAAACACTCTTCTCCATCATGCATGTATACTCCCTCAAACTTCTTCAAGTCAACTCAAATATGTTCTCAACGAGGCCTGCACTAACCACATTTAAAAAATCAGTCCTCACCACTTCCCCCCACACATCATCCCCAACCCCCCCTTGTTTTACTTTATTCTTTTCTTCCACAGCACTTTCAGCTTTATAATTTATGTATTAAACAAACATTTATATTTTATGTGATTTGTTTATTGCTGGTGTCCTCCATATGAAATGCAAGCTCCGTAAGAGCAGGTATCTTTGTCTATTTTATTGATTGCTCTATCAACATTATGTGCCTGACACATAACAGATGCTCAACAGATATTTAGTAAATTAAGTATTTACTCAATGAAACTTATCCTACACTCAACTTTACCTACTTTGAGTTTCAAAGAAACACACTAGTCCATACTGTAGACCATGCTACTTTAAATGGGCTTGTCATTGTTCAGATGGGGGGTGGGAGGGGTCAAAACAGCTTAATAGGGGTGGAAATGGATAGGAGGTACCATGAAACTGAAGAGACCATCATCTTAAAATTTTCAAACTTAAAAAAGTTTGATTTATAAATTACCCATATGATTTGTGCTGGATTACTAAATCACAGGCCAATTCCCATGATTATAACGCTCAAGGCCCAGAAAGTAGCTGTTTTATTTCAGGAAATATTCTACAATCTTTTAGAACTAGAAGTGGCCTGAGATAGCAACTGTTTCTTTCACAAGTAATGAAATAAAATCTGTGAGTTCAAGAACCTTTTCCATAGGGAAACAACTAGTGATAGGAGAGCTAAGACTCACTGACATCGGATACAACTCAACTCTCATACAGAGAGATGATGGCTTTCCGCATCTATAAACAGTCTTCATCTGTCATACGGAGAAGGGCCCTTGAAAGATTCTGCTGAGGTTTTCTCCTGGCCAGGACAAGATGATTACTTCTTGGAGTTTATCAAACTGGAGTGTTAGTCTAATCATTTAAAATTTCTTTTCAGGCATAATTTACATATAGTACAATTTCAGGTGTCCACTTTTACGAATTTTGACAAACATATACAGTCATGAAACTACTCCCACTATCAAGATACAAAACATTTCACTGCCATTAATAGTCCCCTCCCCCAACCCAAGCCTCTAGCGTCCAGTGATCTTTTCTCTGTCCTGATGTTTTTTTGCCTTTTCCAGGATGGCATATAAATAAACCATATAATATGTAGCCTTTCAAGCCAGGCTTATTTCATTTAGTGTAATGCATCTGAGAGTTGTTACAGTATTGCATATTTCAGTAGTTTGTTCCTTTTTATTGCTGAGTATGTACATACCACAGTTTGTTCATACCCCAGATGATGGACACTTGAGTTGTTTCCAGGTTTTGGCAATTAAGAATAAAATCACCATGAACATTCACATAAAGGTTTTTGTACAGATACAAATTTTCATTTCTCTTGAGTAAACAGCTAAGAGTGTGACAGTTAGTTTATGTGGTAAGTAAATGTTTATAAGGAACTGCCAAAGTGTTTTCCAAAGTTGCTGTACCATTTTGCATTCCTATCAGCAACATCTGAGAGTTCTACTTGCTTGACATCCTTGCCAGTGTTGTCTGTTTTCATTGTTTGTTTGTTTGTTTAATATTAGCCCTTTTCCTAGGTGTGTAGTGGTATCTCACTGTGGTTTTAATCTGCATTCCCCTAATGACTGAGGTTGAGCATCTTTTCCTATATCACGTAAATCTTAAGAGATGTCCTAACAATGGAAAGTAAATAATTACCTTCCTATGCGTTGAATTAGTGGGGAGAAAGGGACTAGGGTAAAACAGGGCACAGAAAACGTTAAACTTCTGTTACATATTCATAAGGCTGTTGAGAGGATTCATCAGATGACGTACATGAAAATACTTTAAATATGTAAATTACTATTATAAATCTAAGGGACTGTAATTGCTACAAAGTGTTAGAAAGTTATACAGATACAAAAACTGCACCAGGGGCCTCTAGCTCTCCCAGATGGGAGATGAATAAAACATCTTAGTCTGATCTGCCCTACCAACATTGTCTGTCTACAATTTTGGAGTTGCCCCTGAATTAAGCTAGTTTTTAGTGCTGGAGACAAAGTCCAATTTTTTTTTTTTTTTTTTTTTGCGGTACGCAGGCCTCTCACTTTTGTGGCCTCTCCCGTTGTGGAGCACAGGCTCCAGACACGCAGGCTCAGTGGCCATGGCTCACGGGCCTAGCTGCTCTGTGGCACGTGGGTTCTTCCCAGACTGGGGCACAAACCCATGTCCCCTGCATCGGCAGGCGGACTCTCAACCACTGCGCCACCAGGGAAGCCCACAAAGTCCAATTTTTAAGCACAAATGTCACTTTTCTTTTCATAATCAACATAATCAATGAGTTCAGCATTCTAATAATGCCAAGGGATGGACTTAGTATTTTAGAATGAGAAGCTGGCCAACATCTGACCTGGTTCTTCCTCCTGCAACTGACATGTCACACCTAAACAAATCTTCAGGCTTCCAAAACTAAAAAGAAAAAATTTGTCCATTTGTCTTTTAAGAGCCTCTACCTATAAGTGATAAATGAATTAAATTTTACCGAAATAGTAAGAATCCCTGATGCAGGAGTTTCTTAAGACAAAAACAAACACAAAAGCAAAAATCACTTTTCCAAGATTCCTCAGGATATCTGAATAGACAGGATAACAATGATTAATTAAAAACCATCCAGATCAAAGTAAATCCCCTAGGACTTTGCTAGGTATCTACATCCCAATGTCATAAACCAATAGACAAAAACACCAATACTTTGGAGTACTGTTTTAGTCAACAGTATTGTTTACACCTAACGGGAAAGCTTACCTTTCTTTCTTTTAATAGCTTCTTGTAGCCATTCGATCCAAGTGATAATAAAGTAATAAGGACATCTAAAGAAGGTGAAGCTGAAGCTCTTCCTGAAATAAGGATGATAAGTTACATTCAGAAGGGGAAAAAAGCTTTGTAAATTAAGATTTATTACAGCAGCCTATGTACAAATGGATTTTTGTTTGTTAGTTACTTTTTCTGAAGAGCAGCTGATTTATTTACCTGGATACATCTTGCTTATTTCCTGAATGAAGGAATCATTAAAGCCAGCAATTATAGCGCCACCTACTGGAACCATAAAATTTTTGTCCAAGCTCTGAACGAAAGCGTCTATTCTACCAACCCGAGCCCCCTAGAACGGAATAAGATGTAGTATTACATATTTAGAAGAAGAGACAGCAACTGCTATTAATAAATACCATTAAAACAATGCAAAGAAACAAAATCCAGATGAAAGATTTTTATTTTCTTTGTACCGATGCCAGTAAAATATTTTTAAGCGTTAAACTGAGTTTTTAAATGCTGCTCCTTATAGGTGGAAGAGCACTTTATAGTTACAAGCTGCTTTCACACATAAATCATTTAATTTCACACCAAGCCTGTGAGGAAGGCAGAGTTTCAGTATCAGTTCAGGTGGGAACTACACTGAAACAGAACTTTTCACCTTAAAATTGAGTAAGAGAGAGTGAATTTCTCCCATGCCTTTCATCTGTGCTCTTCTGTTTGACAATAAATAACAACAGTGGGTCCTACAACTATTAAGTAATTTTAAACACCCTCTGTGAGTTCACGAGTGGCCACCATAATCTAATGGACTGTAGCCACCCACGCTGCCAATCAATAAGTTATACATTAAGTGCCTCTCTTTGATGCCTGGATAATCTACTAACCTGCATGACCACTTTAAGCAACAAGCTCTGCTCCTACCACCACTTGGATAATAAAGGAGAAAAGAAAAATTTTATTTTTAACTTCAACTAATGGAATTGTTTTGGCATACTCTTGGCATAAGAGTTTCTACGTAAGAGTTTCTACATAACTTATGTTTCCTAATGTTATAATCTTAGATGATCTCATTCCACTGCAAATGAACTTCAAGTGAAAATCTAGTATTCTGGTGAAAGACAGAATACTTGCTAGAAATGTAAAACTAAGCTCTAGTCCCATGCGACATAGTCTATAACCTTCTGCCTAATGTGATTCAATTTCCTCCTCTTAAAAACTAAGATACTATCTAAACTTCAACTAAGATAGTTTTTTTCTTTATCTGTAGCCACAGATTTTCAATCTGTATTCACAATCTACATTCCTATTAATATTGTAACCCTATTTGACCTTCATCCTCCCACTTTATATCCACATCCATAGCTGAGGGAGAATAGAAGGAGCAGATAGAAGAGAACAGAAGTAGCCTAATCTAAGAGGCCAGATCCAGGCCATAGGTAGAAGCAGCAAAAGCAGAAAAGGGAAGGGGCACAGACAACTTCGGAGGCTATCGCATGATTGTTTAAATCTTAACCTTCCCCTGTCATTCTCCTATCTAACTTCCTCATAAACTATGATCAGAGAAAATCTCACCTTATCACAGGAAAACAGAGAGAAGCATATGAGACTAATTGAATAAATAACTGAAAACCATGCAAAGTAGCACATAAAAATAAAATGGAACAGTCAGAGTTGCCTTTTTATTAACACTTAAGTAGTGCCCAAGGTTTCCTGAGAGAAATCTGAACCTAAATTAGGAGGAGTACCAAGAGAGCAATCAGTGCACCAGACTTTGCTAGAACCCCTTCATCACTAAAACACAGAAGCATTCAAACGGTAGCAAATTCTGTGGCAAGAAAACAAACAGGCTGGACCCAATCTCAGGAACGGTGTATAGACCTCATTCTCCACACTAAAGTCTGGGGCCATTAATGAGGAGGAGAGAAAAACACCAGAAGGCTGGAAGGGCTTAAACAGAATAGGAAACACAGGAGAAGTAAACGGTTGCCATTTATCAGTTCATCCATTCACTCATTTATTCAGGGAACAAATATTTGGGCACCTATCATCTGCCGAACATTGTTCCAGGTTCTGGGCATAGCAGCAGTGAATAAAACAGATCATTGTTCATATAATAATTACAGCCAAAATTTACTAAGAACTTACTATGCATCAGGCACTGTTCTAAGCACTTTACATTCTTAACTCAGTTAACCCATGCAATAGCTATCTGGGCAGATGCCACAATAATAGCTATTTTACAGATGAGAAAATTAAGGCACAGTGAAATTAAAGTGACGTGCCCAAGGTCAGAAATGTAGTTAATAGCACAGCTGAGATTCAAATCCAGGCAGTTAAAGCACCTTACTGAAAGTCACCCAGGCAAAAACCTAGGTAGTCAGGATGAAGAGTCCATGTTTAAAAAATAAAATATTGGGCTTCCCTGGTGGCACAGTGGGTGAGAGTCCGCCTGCCGATGCAGGGGACACGGGCTCATGCCCCGGTCTGGAAAGATCCCACATGCCGCGGAGCGGCTGGGCCCATGAGCCATGGCCGCTGAGCCTGCGCGTCCGGAGCCTGTGATCCGCAATGGGAGAGGCCACAACAGTGAGAGGCCCGCGTACCGCAAAAAAAATAAATAAATAAAAGTAAAATATTATTCCTATGGCATTTCCATCCTTCCAGCAACTCAGGCCAAAAGTCTTGGAGTCCCTGAATCCTCATTTCCTCGTTCCCTGCATCTGGTTCATCAGCATACCGTGTAAGATCGACTCTCAAAATACATCTGAATCCAACCATTTCTTAACACCTTAACAGCAACCACCCTGGCCCATGCCACCAACGCATCTCATGTGGGCTACTGCAACAGCGTTCCCCGTTTGCCTTCCTACAGGCCATTCCCCACAGCGCAGCCGTCACACGTCACTCTCCTGCTCAAAACCCTCCAATGGCTGATGACCATACCAAGAATAAAATCTCAAATCTTTAACACACCTCAATTAACACACCTCAAATTTCTTTACGACCACTGCTGCTCTCATTTGCCCTGGTCCGGCCACGCTGGCCTCTTGCTATTCTTCATGCATTCCAAGCACATCCCGGCCTCAATGTCTTGGCATTTGATGTTACCTTCTGTCTGGAATCTCTCCAGAGAGCTGCCCAGCTCACGCCTTCATAACACTCGGGGCTCTGCTCAAATGTTACTTCTCAGAGAGGACTTCCTGGATCACACCATCTGATACTCCTCCCCCACAAATACTAGAGCATTTATCAAGACCTGTCATCCTTATTGTTTACTGTCTGCTTCTGTTCCATGAGGATAAAGATTTTGTTGTATTTACTACTGCATCCCCAGTGCCTACCCTGCTGCCTGGCACATCCGTGGGAACCCTGCAAATATCTGTTGAATGAACTGACAATTAGGTCTATGAATAACTAGTATAACACGTACTTCTCTCAAATTCTCAATAAACAAAAGTTGCTGCTTCCCACACTTGGGGAGCCTTACAATCCTTAATTCTATGTATTTTTGTGACTCTACTACAACCCTCTCTATTAACGTGTCCTCACATCCACATTCCATGAGTCTCCTAAATTAGTCAGTTTAGTATATGTCAGAAGTATAGGTTCTGCAAAGCTAATTTCCTGGGGACTACATATGCATATCAGAATGCTCTATATGCTCAGCATTGAGTCATTCTGGGACATTGCCCTAAAAAAAAAAAATTCTGAAACATTTTAGTTATACCTCTTTCTTCATTGTTTGCTTGATTATTACAATACTATCTTCTCAAGAAAGCTTCCCAGTTTTAGTACTTTGATTTTTAGACGAAGATAAAGGGATTTGGAATCACACTGAACTATATGGGCCATTTTGCAGCTTGGGACCTTAGGCAAGTCACTTAATACTTCCGAGTTTGTTTCCTCACTTGTAGAACGGAAACAATGAGAAGTACACCTTAAACTGTTAGGATTAAGTTAATAAACTTTACAAGTCTAGCAGGGGGCTTCCCTGGTGGTGCAGTGGTTGAGAGTCCGCCTGCCGATGCAGGGGATACGGGTTCGTGCCCCGGTCCAGGAAGATCCCACATGCCGCGGAGTGGCTGGGCACGTGAGCCACGGCTGCTGAGCCTGTGCATCTGGAGCCTGTGCTCCGCAATGGGAGAGGCCACAACAGTGAGGGGCCCGCGTACCGCAAAAAAAAAAAAAAAAAAAAATCTAGCAGGATGCCTGACACATGGTGCGTATGGGTACTCAGTAAATGGTATGTATAACTGATAAAAACTACTGAGATAAATTAAAGCTAATTTTAATTTTTTAGAATGTCATGAAACAACTAGCACTGAATAAGACCCAAGTATTTATTTGGCTGAAAGCAATAGGGACACCATCTCTTTTTGTGAGGGCCAATTTTTATGTACTGCTTTTTTTTTTTTTTTAAAGAAATGTCCATTCTAGAAGGTAATACAGTATCTGCAACAATACAACAGCTACCTTATAAAAATTCATTTACCATCTTATAGTGTTATTTTCTGGTTAAAATTTTAGTAAAACCACCTCACGAATTAAGAGAGGTGATGACAAAGTAGGGTATTCGTGATGCACAACTCCATGGGCAGCTTTCATATTGTATCCTGGAGCTTGTTTTCATTTAAGAGTCTTAATCTCTTCAATTACACCACCAAATTTTCTAGTATTCAAAAATATGTCATGAGCACCAAAACAATGAGCACTGCTGAGTTAAGTACATAACATATGGGTAAATGTTAAGGAGCCATTAAACTGATCAATGAAGACTTTATAAGCATGTGGAGAGTATAGAAATATAATCTAAGTTTATATTTAAGTTTAAAAATTAAATATGCTTTTGACTACATTTTAGAAAGTTAATACTAAATGTACACAATGGCTATAACCATGTAAAAAGCAATATGTATATGTATTAAAGAAAGAGAAAAAAGGGATACACAAATTATTAAAGGGTAATTGTTAGGGTAACAGGGTTATGAGTGATCTTCTATCCCTTCCTCACTTTTCTAAACTTTTAGGAATGCTAGAATATCTGACTTTTAAAAGAATTAAGGCTGCTAAAAATTAAAGAGGAGGAGAAAGGAAAAAGGGGAGGAGGAATAAAAATGAATCACTGAAATAGTATGTTTTTTCAAGATTTCCAGCATAGCTAACTGTACAACCTTCCTCTGCTACCATTCAAATTAGATATAATCTAGTCTGAAACTGTGATAAGCCTTAAAAAGTTAAGGAATAATGCAAAAGGATACCAAGGAAACAGTAAATGGTCTTCCTCAAAGGTTTTAAGAAACCCTCGAATACCATGCAGACGACCACTCCACCTCTGGACTTCTTTTGTTATGTAAACTAATCTATTTCCTTATTGATTAAGCTAATTTGGGTTGGGTTTTTGTTACTTGCAGTTAGTTACATACTAACTGGTACAAACTTTGAGTAAAGAAATTAAGCAAATCAGCTAATACTACTGTATAAACCATATTTATATCAGAGATAATACTAGTACTCAAAATAACAAAAAAAATGTATGAGATAGGATCTACAGGGCTAAGCAGCATTCACCACCACATGGCAGAAGGCCACAGATAATCTGTGAATAACTCTTCTCCACATAACACAAGTCACATGTGTGTCAAAACTGAATATTTGACTAACGTCATTATGCACGCAAATCATAAAATTCATATCATACCCAGATAATATCTATCCATATCCTGATATAGTGTGAATAATTAATCACTGTAAGTAAAGGTAATACATCATTTATTCATTCAATTGTCTGAGTAACCAATTATTGAGTGTCAGTTATGTACCAGGTACTGTCCTAAGTATTGAGGACACAACAGTGAACAAAACAAAGTCCTCTCCCTAACAGAACCTTAATTCTAATCACTACCCATAAGCAGACAGTAAACAAACATCATATCAAATGGTGACAAGTGCTATGGAGAAAAAGAGCAAGAGGCCATCAATTTCAAGAAGCACCATTACTTTACATACCACTAGGTAAGAATAAACATTGCCAATTAACATTATAAGACACCTCAATTTCAGAGATATAACATGGAAAAATGTGTACTTTAAAATCAATGAATATGGCAAAACAGAAAAAGAGGGATAGAAAATGCTGGCAAGGAAGAAGGTGCTATTTTAGATAAGGTGTCTGAGAAAGTCTCATCAATCTAAAGAAAGTCAGGTAACAAGCCACGCAACTCTCTTGAAAAGCAACCTAACAAGAGGTATGAGCCGGAGTGGGGTGCACACGGGTAGCACATGAGAGGAAGAGAAAGGAGGCAAATGTGCCAGGAGGGTGGGTAAGAGGGAGAGCAGCAGGAAATGAAATCAGGGAAGCTGCAGATGCCTGAGGACACAGAGTCATGGCTGTGTGGGATGGGACTCTTACTCTGAGTGGGACTCTTACTCTGAGTGGGATGGGAAGCTCAGACATGTTTTAAAAATAAGAATCTAAAACAGATGACTGGGATCTAGGTGATGCTTATAAAAATAAAAAAAAATAAAATCACAGTTTTTAAAAACCTGCCAACTCCATAGTTATACGCTAGAATGTTTATAAATGAAGTCATTTTCACTAATCAATATAGTTTTAAAAACACTATAACCCACTATATTAGAAAAATGAAAAAAACATTGGCAATGGAACATTCTCAGAAAGTTAAAAAAATAAGCTACTAAAGTATTTCCATGTTGGTGCTGACCAAAACTATAGTCCAATGACACTAGCAAAGAATAATGACTTTTACTGAGTGACTACTGGGTGCAAATTTCTAATGCTCCATGAATTAGAAGATGCTAGATTAACCGTTTTTCTGTATTAGGTTGTAAGAAACACAAAGTAATAATCCCAAATATGTTAAAATCCATTTTTCCCTGACATATCTTTGGAAACTCTCTTACCTGCTGAATGAGGTGCATGCACTTTGAAGACTGCACTCCATACGCATTGTTAACTATATGTGGAATGTCATAATTAGCACAAATCACAGCCAGTTCTTCTAATCTATAAACATATTCAATAGAAAGACATATTCATACTCTGTCTTAATAAATTACGAGAAAACGTTTTTAATTTAATAGTTATCCTTAAAGTATACTAGGGGAAAAAAAAGACAAACTGAAATTTCTACAGCAGTATTTTAGCATATAGTTTGGCACCTTGGAAATGCATAGCAGGCATTTAAGGATAAACTTGAAAAAGCTTTTAAATTAATGTCACCAATAAATAAGAAAATGTGTATTTAGAAAAATCTTACATAGATAGTAGCTTTTAAATCACCTGAAAATTTCCTATATAAAAAGCAAGAAGCAGATTATTTATAAAGACCTCTTACAAGGTTGATATGCTCATTTTTAAATGCTTTCAGTTGCTTATCATCCTAAGCTAATATCCGCAAAATAATCAGCATATCTTGAAATGTTAAGAAATCTCACATTAAGCATCTCATAAAGTAAAAAATACATTTTCAAATAGACTTTAATGTATTAAAAAATACAGAACATTAAAATATTTCAGTACCAAAATAACATTTTCCAACAACTTGGATACTAAAGAATCTTTTAAATAGCTGCTGGTTTTAAATTCACTCGTACTCCTTCATTTGACACTCCCCATATTAAAACAATCTGAGAGTCTAACTTTATGCAAAGTAAGGTAATAAATTTCAATTAGAGTGTAATAAATGATGTTCCTTTGCAAAACCAAATAACACTTGTGACTGAAGTCATCTCTAACAGAAATGTCTTCAAACTATGAAACTAAAACTAAATCCTATGGTTTGATAAAATTAATTTTTAAAAAATGTTCTGTCTACAGTATAAAAAATCTGGAAGTAAAGCATTTTGAGAGAATAAAAATTATTTCTCAGATAAATGTACTACAAATGTATATTATATGGTTTAATTATCAACTTACACAGAATACATTTTCCTTTTTTAGTAGCTGTGCATTAATATGTTTTTAAACTACAAACAGAACTAACATTATTCTATTCAACTGTCAGAAGTTTTCAATTTACTTCCCTAAAAGTTTTATGAATTAAAAACTTATTTTATCACTCATTTTCATAAACCTCACAAATCAAGCAGAAAACTAATCAGGTTTTGTTTTTAACAAAATGGACCTTCTGGGATACACACAAGTATTTTCTTCATAAAAGGCACTTTCACATGTTTGTGTTCTAATGAAAGTATTCCTTGATAACAAGCTTCCTTGAGAGTAAGGCAGTATAATAACATAAAGTACTATTTTTTTTAAATCACTTGAGTAGTTTTAAATATTCTGAATTGATCAAATTTGCTAATATTTTCATTGTGTATGAGAAAGGCAAAGAGAAGCAGAAAAAATATTTTCCATGTGAATCAGATTGTATTCTAACTTAGAAGCCAATTTAAGGTGTTTCTCAATTTGAAGAAATGATGCTCTTCTTTTTTTTAACATTTTCTTTGATTTTGCCCCACAATACTCTCTGTCCCGTTAACTAATAAAGACAATATATATGTTCATATTAAGACTATAAAGGAATTAAACTTAAAGAAATCAAAATGTATTTTTAAATTTAATAAAATCAGAAATTCAAACATATTACTAATAACTGAGCATCACCATTTTCCTAAAGTTCACTCTAATCAGAAACATTCATTATGTAACACCACCAAAAAATAGTATATGAGAATTCTATTGACTGAAAAAAACACTTTTTGATTTTTTCCAAAGGAGAAAATGCATGTAAAATGTACTTAGCACTATACCAGGCATACTGTAAACATTCCAAAACAGTTATTCAAAATGATACAGATGGCCAATGGGCACATGAAGAGATGCTCAACATCGCTAAGTATTAGAGAGATGCAAATCAAAACTACAATGAGGTATCACCTCACACCAGTCAGAATGGCCTTCATTAAAAAGTCTACAATTAATAAATGCTGGAGAAGGTGTGGAGAAAAGGGAACCCTCCTACGCTGTTGGTGGGAATGTAAACTGGTACAGCTACTATGGAAAAGACTATGGAGGTTCCTTAAAAAAACTAAAAACAGAGTAGCCATAGGATCCAACAATCCCAATCCTGGGCATATACACAGACAAAATTCTAATTCAAAAAGATACATGCACCCCTATATTCATAACAGCACTAGGTACAATAGCCGAGATATGGAAGCAACCTAAATGTGCATCTACAGATGAATGGATAAAGATGTGGTCTGTATATATAACAGAATACTACTCAGACATAAAAAAGAATGAAATAATGACATTTGCAGCAACATGGACAGACCTAGAGATTACCATACGAAGAGAAGTCAGACAGAGAAAAACAAATACCATTTGATATCACTTATATGTGGAATGTAAAATATGATACAACTGAACTTACAAAACAGAAACAGACTCACAGACACAGAAAACAAATTTATGGTTACCAAAAGGGAAAGAGGCTAGGGGAGGGATAAATTAGGAGTCTGGGATTAGCAGATACAAACTACTGTATATAAAATAAACAAACCACAAGGTCATACTGTATAGCACAGGGAACTATATTCAATACCCTATAATAAACCATAATGAAAAAGATACAAAAAAGAATATATATACATATGTATGTGTGTATATATGTTATATAGATATATACATATACATCTATATGTATAACTGAATCACTTTGCTGTACACCAGAAACTAACACAACACCGCAAATCAACTATACATCAATTAAAAATACGTCAATTAAAAAAAAAGTTAGTCAAAATGAACCAAAAACAAAGATATCCTCAAGGATAAATAATTTAACTAATACAAATATTCATATGGTGTTTTTAGAAATGTAATTTATTTCAACCACATTAAAATTTTTCTAGATAGCAAAAACATCAATGAAGAAAGACTAAAGATGCTTATTTAATATTTAAATACAAATTTAAAATTTGATTGATAAGTAATGAATAAACAACTAAAGCATATGCAACATGATCTGAAAATAGAATCCAGACTCATGAATGAAGCAAGGTAAATTTCAAGAGCAGGGTTTTAAAATTGTCTCTTAAAGTCTGCCTATAGTAAAAGCTAACATGCATTCATTACTGCCAAATTATATGACTCCATGAATTAAAATCAAAGTATAACTTGATGCTATGAAAACAGTCCAAAGCAATAGTTTTTTTACAAATTATTAGCACTTCTGTTCAAAATGTTAAAATGAAACCAACAGTTGCTGTCAAAACTAGAAATATTTATTACTATACCTAAGCCTACTACATTTTCAGAATAAAAATTTGCAGCCATCCTTCAGAAAAGCAAACGTTTGCCTTTTTAAAAAAAATTTTCTTAAATATCTGCATTTTTCTCAAAATGCAAAGACAATTATATACCTAACTGTATATCTGGGTTAGTCATGCAATTAAAAAAAAATTAGAGGACAATAATTCTAAAATTTTCTCTTTAAAATCTGTTAATACTGATAGTTCCTATATATGAAAACTAATTGTAAGATCAAAGTGGAGATGGCAATAAAAACAAGTAGGTAAATCCAAAATTTAGCTTAGAGATTTCTATTAAACAATAAGGAAAAAGATGCAAAATGTCCAGAAACATAAAGAAGAGCAAGAAAACAGAGATGCTCTGCATCTACTCAGGTGATAAAAGGATCTCCACTTGGTACTAGTTATTTTTCCTTCTTCTATATCTAATTTTTATTTTCCCAAGCCATTATGTTGTTTCTTCAACAGTCCATTCACGTAGTATTTACTGCCAAATGTTATTTAGGCATCTTTGAGAATTAGTATAAGTGCATTTTATGTAAAAGACTAATGAACACTGAAGGACAATATTCACAAATCATTTACCTATCAGGCACCCTTGGAGCAAAACAGGATGTAGTAGAATGAACACAAAGAACGTAATCAGGCCCAAGTTCGTGGACTTTAGCCTCCACTGCTTTCAGGTCTGTGCGTAGCTCGTCACCTTCTAAAACGTTCTCTATCACCACAGGCTCAAAACCTAACCAAGTCAACCAGAAACCAAAATGTTAGTATAAACTGAAATAAGGGGAGATTGTGGACTCTAGGAAGCAGTGCTATTCTACACAAAAACTCTTAAACATCTATTCTAGTCAATGAACCCTTCTCTAATAATAAAGACCTGGCTTAATACCAGCATGAGTCAAAGGCAGGTCAAGGGCTTCCCTGGTGGCGCAGTGGTTGAGAGTCCGTCTGCCGATGCAGGGGACACAGGTTCGTGACCCAGTCCGGGAAGATTCCACATGCCGCGGAGCGGCGTCTAGACCACAATTAGGACTACAAATCTATTTAACATTTTGATATGACATGAAAGACTAATTTTGGGAAGTAAGGAAGCAAATGTTAAATAGAGGCCTACAAAAGTAATAAAGACTCACTGATGACAAAAAGGGTCACTTAGCCCAGTTCAATTTCAGTCCATAGAAAAGTAAATCTACTCATTCTCTGGCAACATTTAAGTTTTATTTTAAATTTCTCTTTATTTCAGAGATGAACAAAAATAATAGCTCAAGTATTGAAACAAATCACAATCATCAACTTAATGTTTTACCTCTAAAGAAAAATACAAGACATTTTAGTAGACCTATCTCATAGCTTACAAAAGCCTTTTATAATTTAAATATAAAAATTGTCTTGCACGCGAGCTATGTACTCACATCTTCAGTCTTCTCAAATACCAGATCTAGCAGCAGGCTAGATTTGTGGATTTAAGAGCTATGAGGGATTCAGAAACCATTTAGCTCAACTCACTCACTTCAAAGATAAGGGAGTCAAAGTTTAGGAAGATTAAGTGCCTTCCCCAAGGTCACACAGCAATTTAAAGCAAAGTTACAGGCAAGCAGTCTTCTGTTTTAGAATCCACGTCAAGTTGTCCGCATTCTATCTACAGAAATATAAAACTTCAGCCACTATAAAATCATCAATTCATATACGGTGGTCCACAGAACTCTAGGTTTATATCTATACAGCTATTAAAACAAAGAAAATTTTACTTAAATAAGTAACTTCCTAAGGACAGTTAATTCTCTATTATTTCTCAAATTCTCTACACTCAACCCTATTTTTGTTTTCAAACAACTATGATGCAAGTTTTTGGGTTTTTTTAAGAATACAACCATCTTGCTTCCTAAGAACATAACACAGTCCAAGTCATAACATCATTTGGAAAAAGTTTACAGTTTTTCAATATGCCAATCTTTCTCTAAGTTTGGTTATCAGTTCTTCGGTTAATAGTTTGCAAATTAACAGACTTGACAGCTTTATGCCACTTAAAATAAACCTTTTAAAAGTCTACCCATTTCTGCTATATGTCCTTATGAATCCCTTTACACGAGTTTCTTTAGGATTATTTATGCAGTTTAATTACAGCCCAATACTGTTCATTTCATACAACAGACTGAGGCCATTCAAAAAATAACTTTAAATTCTCAAATTCAACTTGACCTAAGCAAGCCAAATACTAAAATACCAACTTAAAGTTTTTGTCTCATCTATACTCAATGATGCCTGTATCCTCGTACTTTGATTCATGGTAATTATTTACGTGTACTCCACTCATGTATACAGAACAAACATTCCTGAAGCACCTCTTATGCTCCAGGGATTATTGTTGGGCATTTCGTATGTCATCCCACTTAATTCTGAAAACAGTCTTCTGAGGCAGGTAATCATATCCCCATTTTAAAGAATAGGGACATACGACATAACACTTCCATTTCTTAGAGTGTACTGAAAAGAATTCAAAGCAGGGACTCAAACAGGTATTTGTACCTCCATGTTCATAGCAGCATTATTCACCACAGCCAAAAGGTGGAAGCAACCCAACCCAAGTGTGCACCAGTGAATGAATGAATGAACAAACAAAATGTGGGATATATATACAATGGGAGTCCTAAAAAAGGAAAGAAATTCTGGCACATGCTATAACATGGATGAACCTTAAAGACATTATGCTAAGTCAAATAAACCAGTCACAAAAGGACAAATATTCTATAATTCCACCTATATGAAGGACAAATTTATAGAGACAGAAAGTAGAATAGTGATTGCTAAGGACTGAGGGTGGTGGGGAGGGGAGAGTTATTGTTTAATAGGTAGAGTTTCAGTTTCAGAGGATGAAAAAGTTCTGTAGCGAGATGGCAGTGATGGTCCACAACAAGAGGAATGTAGTTACTGTCAAGGAACTATACGTTTATAAATGTTTTGTTAAAAGGGTAAATTTTGTTATGTATATTTTACCACAATAAAAAGAAGGAATAGGAACAGGTTTAGTTTCTTTTTCATTTATCTAGCTCTATATAAAAAGTTTGAATTTTCTGTGACATTGAAAAACATATATGTTACTTCTCTTCTTTTACCTGCAGTGATCATGGATTTAAAGCAGGACTTCTGGTCTATTCGTGGCCATATAATGTACTTTGCTTTTGGTCTTTTGTGTCGTAATGTTAAGAAACACAGGGTTAGACTCATACCAGTTGCCATCGGAACTACAAAGCAGTTGGTCACTGTGTGGACACCTACAAATAAGAAGAAAAACAGAAATTAGTTATTCCACTAACAAAACAGCATGCTTCTTAAAGAAATGATATACTTCTATCAAATAAAAAGAGTTAACAGACTTAGTGCTTATTCTTCTGCACTCACACTCAGGAAGCTCACTGCTAAATTCATCCTCCAGGCTTATGGCTCTGATTTTCTATCTTATTCTAAAAGTTTTATATATATATATATATATATTTGTCTTTTCAAAAGCCATTTTATACTCTTTTTGGAGAGAAGCATTAATAAAAGAAATTAGGCAAAGGTTTGTGTGACTGGTCAGCCAAAAGTATTATGATTAACACAGTACATACCAGCCAACTTTATGATGTCCAGGACCAAAGAATTGGTAATTTTGTTCAAAAGGCTAGAACCTGCAGCTTTGGGTTGCACAGCAGAAATATCACCCGATCGTCCAATTCCATGAATGAACCTAAGCAAAAAATGGCCAAAAACTGGACAAAAATATTCAGTGTTCTAAGTAATCCACTGTATAAGTATACAAATACAATAACCAAATAAACACTATACTTGACTATTAATAATGTGAAAATATCTAATTAAATCAAAACAAATTCATCAAGTATGCTGTGGTAGCTAGTCTTCATGATGGCCACCATCAATTCCTTTTCTCCCTATGCCCATACGCCACTGCCACACCAAGAGATGGGGTCTAATTCCTCTCTACCTGAATCTGGGCTGGCCTTAGTGACCTGCTTGGTCTGGAAGAATCTAGCAGAAGTGATGGTCTGGAACTTCTGAGCTAGGTCATAAGAAGCCTTATAGCTTCCATCTGGCCTCTTGAAGGGTTTGCTCAAGGGGAGGTGGGGGGCAGGGGGTCCTCTCTTCAAAGCCAGCTGCTATGCTGGGGAAAGCCCAAGCCAAGCCACTTGGAGAGGTCATCTGAGCTCCCAGCCATCTGAGTGACTCAACTTGGATAAACTGCCCAGTTGAACCTTCAGACGACTAAACTCTCAGCCAACACCTGACTGTACTACATGAGAGACCTGAAGCAATAATCACCTGCTGAGTCCAGGTAACCTGTCAGAGGTAACAGTAAATGACTGTTTTAAGCCACTATGTTTTGAGGTGGTTTGTTATACGGCAATAGAAAACCAGGATATATGCAACATTAAATTCTCTTCTTTCTTCCCATTTCCCTAATCAGAGCAGTGAGCTAACTTCTAACAGGGATGAGCTGATGTTTCAAATACTGCCTTAAGTTTAGAAGAAGTACATACTCCTTGAAAATTAGTGTGCAAATCCACTCATTTTAAATTTAATCATGTTATACACTATTTAAAGATACCTCTGAATACACTTCAAAATCAAAAATCTGTTTGTCATTTATAGTTGCCTAGATCAGAAATTCTGCACACTGGAATTATCACAGAACACGTGTCACACTCTATTACCACTGCAACCTCACATACTAAGCATTTTTTTACATATATTATCAACCATGTTATCACCTTATTTTTAACCATTAGTTTTTCATCCAGGTCATACATTCATATCATTAGTTTTGACTGCAATAGTTTCGGCTGAAATAAAATTCTACTATTCCTAGGAAAATTTCATCATGATTTAAAATCATGGAAGACGGGAGTTTTAAAGAGTTTACCTATATTTCACAGAAAGGTTGGAGAACAGAGAAATGATCATATTTGGAACCACTAACAACTAAATGGTTATCAGAATTGATGAAAAGCTTTCTGAATAATGCAAAAGAAAAAAGTGACTTAATAATCTAAAATTATAATATACCTTTCCTACATCTACTGCAACAAGATATTTATAAAATGGGATTCAGTTTAGATGCAGATGAATGACGTTAAAGTTCTATAAATATACCATTCTCTAAAAAAACTTGCCATGTTAGAAAAGAAACATGGAAAACTATAAACAACCTTAGCATATTTTAAACTCTTAACAACCAAATAGGTTTATTAGGTTAAACACTCTTAACAGAATGTATAGACAGTACAAACATTCTTAACAGAACGTACAGCCAGTATCCTTAATCACCCAGAAGCTGACAGGGTATAACCACCTCATATTAGAACTTTTACCCTATTGTCCTGAAAAGCACCTACTCAGGTACATTGTTTCCATCTCCCCGTGGCATCTAGTTCACATGCCCATTTAAACAAGAAGTAGGTTACAAACGGACATTTTATAATTTAATATGATTAATACTGCTATAAAACTATTGTTTTTAACAAAAAAAAACTATTGTTTTTAACAAAAAAAAAAAAGAAAAAAGGGAAAAGGAAATACTTTGTACTTAAAAAAATCATACCTGTAATGTCGCCGAGCAACTAATGCAGATGCCACTCTCCCTTCCCTTTCTCCCACACCACAATTGCCCAGGAAATTGTTGCTATCCATGATTGCAAGTTCATGTAAAAAGAGTTCAAGTGTACTTTCATCCCAACCATCCTCTGGACACTTGCCCTTAAGAAAAGAAAAAAGAAAACAAAAAAAGTCTTATGACTATATTTAAAAAACCATCATTCCCCAGAACCCTACTTCAGTGAACTTTAAAACTTTTCCATGCACATTTTACCAAGCTCCTTGTTTTCTAAAATTCAGACATAAATTCAGCACTCTGAAGAAACTCTGAATAGGCAAAATGTTTGTGTTACACTATATTACAATTATCCACACGATGCTGTGAGAAGTGATGATAAATACAATGAGATTACTCAGGTTTAAAGTTGCAGTTAAAAGTAACTGAAAACGCATAAACCTTATCTTCAACTAGGATTTTTCACACCAGGGTGTTAGAACTAGGGTTGTCAAACTTTAGTGACATTAAAATTCAGGATGCTGGCAAAACGAGACCTGTGAAGTTCCTCAGCAACACCTGCTTCGAGTTAGTATATCGTAGTTTATAAATATCATGTGTTCCCCAGGAGTAGTGAAAGATGGAAGACACGAACTTTGCCCTATCCGCAAACGAAAAAGGAAATCATGCCGGCCTTCCCCTCGCTTCCCCAACCCGAAGTTAGGAAAAAAAAAAAAAAAAGGGCTCGACGTTCCGAACTCCCCACATCCCCTAATAACACTCTCTGGGGTTTTGCCAGCATTGGCGAGGCTGAGAAGGAGCTGAGCGGCGCAAGCCGGCATATGGCATGCCCAGCTGCGAAAGACTCTGGGGACAGGGCTCAACCAGCAAACACTAGCAGGTGATGCAGGTCCTGGAACTAACAGGGGCGCTGGGCGGAGCCGGAGCCTGGGGGGCGCGGCAGCTGGGGAGGGACCCGAAAGCTCGGTACCTTCTCCAGAAGCAGCCGTATGAGGTGCTCGTGCGAGCGGCGGGCCTCACAGCCCTGCCGCACGTAAGCCGGCGACACCAGCCGCTCGCCCGCCGCGAAGCTCTCGCGGTTCATGTCCGCAGTGGCGACTGCTGCCGGAGAACAACACACGCCGGACACACTCCGAAACCAGGAGTCGACTCGCCGCCTGGATGGTACGGAAAGGCCTTGGGACAAACATCTACGACTCGCTCTCGCACATGCGCAAACCGCTCCAAATAGCGTGCCAGGAGCGGAAGCATTTGAGCATGCGCAGAGGCGTCAGGACGTTTGGCGGGCTTCAGGCAGTACAGAAAACGAGCCCCGCCTCCCTGCATCTGATTGGTCCAGTTAAACACTAGTGTGCCTGAGACCGTCTTGAAGGAAGGACTTTTCTTCTGTGAGGAGGGCCTGAGGAGTCAGAGCGAAGTGCGTGGCGTCTCTGAAGAAAACATTTCCGAAGTTACTCTGTGTTCCACTCTTGTTGAATGATGAGCTCTGGGAGTCTGTGCTTCAGCCTTACTCAGGTCGTGTTTCTCAGATTCCTGAACCGTTTATCCTTACCCTCATACATCTCAACATTTACAGTTGCCTGGCAACCCCATTTTTTTTTAATTTATTTTATTTATTTATTTATTTTTGGCCGCGTTGGGTCTTCGTTGCTGCGCCCGGGCCCCCTCTAGTTGCAGCGAGCGGGGGCCACCGTTCGTTGAGGTGCGCAGGCCTCTCATTGCGGTGGCCTCTCCTGTGGTGGAGCACGGGCTCCAGGCGCGCGGGCTTCAGTAGTTGTGGCACGCGGGCTCAGTAGTTGTGCCTTGCGGGCTCTAGAGTGCAGGCTCCGTAGTCGTGGTGCACGGGCCTAGTTGCTCCAAGGCATGTGGGATCCTCCCGGACCAGGGCTTGAACCCGTGTCCCCTGCACTGGCAGGCAGATTCCCAACCACTGCGCCACCAAAGAAGCCCCCCCCCTCTTTTTTTTTTGACCGCACCACCTGGCATGGGGGAATCTCAGTTCCTCAACCAGGGATTGAACCAGTGCCCCCAGCAGGGGAAGCGTGGGGTACTAACCACTGGACTGCCAGGCAATTCCCTGGCGACCCCATTTGAAATAGTGGTGCCCCACTCCTTTTCTCCTTTGCATTACAGAATTTTTGGTCATAGCACTTATCATTCACCTCCTGATATAACAGACATTTGTTTATACACACACACACGCGCACACACACACACACCTATGAATGTAAACTCTCTGAAAGGCAGGGCCTTGGTGTTTGCTGCTATACTCCACGAACACCTAGAAAAGTGCCCAGAATATAGAAGGGGCTTTAAAAAATTTTTAATACTGAATTAATGAATTAGTTTCACTATTCAACAACCCAGCCCTAGGTGCCTGAGATACAGAAATGAAAAGGCAGATTCCCTGCCTTTGATTTCCTCCTAATCTTCCCTTTAGGTGAGCCTACAGTAATTCCTGAAATCACTCTTATCTAGTGGTATGCTGGGGCCCACTTGCACTGGTTCATACTTGCTTGCAAGAGCTGATTGTTAAAAAAATGTTCAGTAATTTTGTGATTTTACAATTAAGCCAATTGTATTAAAAGCAAAAGTAGTAAATAGTCATCACTTCCTAATTATTTTACTACATTTTACTATTATCTCTGCTCTTGAGATTATTTACATCTGTTGTACCTGAATAGTGGAAATAAAATATATTGGCATCCTACTGCCCATCTCTTTCCAACTCCCTTTTTTAGTGTTATCATGTTGGTAGCTTGAAACTGGCTGTGGTAGGAGTATTTACACCGTGGAAATCAGAAAACTCTACAAATCCGGCTCTTACCTTCCCCCCATACACCACTCCCCTAGGACTCAGTTGTTTAACATGTACCAACTCACCACTATTCCTACTGCATGTTCCCAGGGCATCCTGCCATTTATCAGCCATAGTGCTTGTCAAATTCCATTTCAATTGTTAATGTTTTGCCTTCCTCAACTAGACTGTGAACTCCTGGTTGACAAGGGCTATATTTGACATCTGTGTTCAAAGCACAGCTCGGAACACTATGTAATAGACGTTCAACAGCTTCCCCTTGCCAACAGCCTCCAATCAGAGCACACCTGAACCCTTCCTCTTTTTCACCATAAAGCTTTTCCCTCTCCCCTGCCTGCCTCTGAGTCTGCCAAATGCAAGTGGTAGTAACTAAGTCTCCTGCACTACCAAGTTCTGAATAAATAGTCTCTGTTTGTTATTTGGATGGTCTACATTACTTTCCACAGTTTTCCTGAAGACTCCACTGAGACACGGACTGCACTGTCCATCACCATGGACCCCAGCCTTCAGCCAGATGAGGTTCTCACAGAGACCGTAGTGCCTTGCGCCTTCTTGCTGTCAAGTCTGTGCCAACATGGTAAGTCAGTGCTGAATCTGAGCTCCACTATTTTTGTGTTGAGTTCCTCAGCTATTTATTCTAAGTGTGGTACCCAGGTTTTGTTATTGCTTCCGATTTTGTTTGACATCCTTGGTGGAATCAGACCATTCTTTTTCATGCTTTTTGGTTCTCTTTTGTACTTCTGTTTTGTATTGAGCTGTCTGAAAGTGTGGTCATAAGAAGAAGAATCATGGGGTAGAACACAGGCATAGGCCCTGTAAGCTGCTTGTTTGAGCCAGCCTCACAGACTGATGAGTTTGCTGTTCTTACCAGACCGGCATACATTTGGACAAACTTCGTTGTGAGTCACCAGTAAAACTGGATGAGGTTCTCCTTTCCTCTTGATTTTTTGTCCTGAGAGCTTGCCTTTGATCAAAAGGGAGTTCACTCTAATTTTCCACCTGCCAAGGGGCACAGATTGTTGGGTCTGTGTTCAGAGGGGTCTTGAAACATGAAGAGAACAAACATCACTTTTAACCAACCATTGCCAGCTCTCCTGAGGTCATCAAAGCTTAAAACCTCTCCTCCTCTGGGAAAAATGGCTGCTGCTTATGTGTATTTTTATTACAATCCTAATACTGGTGCCTAGTTCTCTAAATGGCGTAATGTCAGCAGTGGGTATTTGGGCCTTCAGTGGCCACTCTGGGGAACATTTGACTTGAATACATATTTTATTTGATAGGCACCTTAGAAAAGAAAGGGAATTAAGATTTCTCAGGCCCAATGGGCAGCTGTGTTTGATTAGTATGCAGAAGCCTCCAAAGGAAATTCTGGTTCGAAAAGTATTTCACTAAAAGATTCTGTAGCCAAAGCCAATGAGCAATTTAACAAACTATTTTTTTTAAGATTTTATCTTTTTTAAAAAATTATTTATGTATTTATTTTTGGCTGCATTGGGTCTTTGTTGCTGCGCGTGGGCTTTCTCTAGTTGCGGTGAGCGGGGGCTACTCTTCGTTGCGGTGCACAGGCTTCTCATTGCGGTGGCTTCTCTTGTTGCAGAGCATGGGCCCTAGGCGCGCGGGCTTCAGTAGTTGTGGTACATGGGCTCAGTAGTTGTAGCTCGCGGGCTCTAGAGCTCAGGCTCAGTAGTTGTGGCACACTGGCTTAGTTGCTCCGCGGCATGTGGGATCCTCCTGGACCAGGGCTCGAACACGTGTCCCCTGCACTGGCAGGCGATTCCTAACCACTGTGCCACCAGGGAAGTCCCAATTTAACAAACTTAAGCAACAATAAACTAGACTCCTTTCCTAGTAAATCCTCCTCATCCTGTTGCCTCCCTACATCCAGATGTCCCCCTTCTTCCTTGTCCTTGTGATCTCATCATCTCTTCCCTTCTCTTCCTCTTGTCCGCACCCCCTCCCTACTCCCAGAAACTCTCCTAAGAGCACAAAATGCCAGTTGCCTCTGAAGATCCACCCCTCCTATGAGCCAGCTGTATGGGCCACTGCATAATTTAAACTTTGGACCCAAGATGAATTAAGAGCTATAATTAAGCATCTCTGCTGCCATATAAGACCAGCAACTATTCATAGGAGCATTTTAAATTAGTTTGGGTGCATATGATTCAGGGTTACCTAACCTATGTCAACTTGTACACATGTTGGTCAGAACCTCAGAACCTCAGCTAGATCTTGGATAGCAAAGCTGATTGGATTGACCCAGAAAGGCATCTACAGAATCTCTCTTTCTACAATACACCTGTCCAAAAAAAAGGATCTAAAATATATATATATATTTGAAAAGCAGGACAAAGTCTCCTAAAAGTACTGTAGTATCCCCAAACATTTCCAATAAAAATTTATTGGACCATAATTGAACCATACAAACAGAAAAATGATGAAAATATAGGAGATTTCCTTGATTTTCTAGTAGAAAATACCTTCTGACGACACTCAAGAGTTAATGAAGGTGCCAGTTGTAAAAGTAGTCCTTACATCTCATTTTGTCAATGGGGTTAAACCTGAAACTAGAAGCCTAATTCAAAAGTAGCAATTAGAACGGGAAGTAGCTCCTTTGCCTGAACTAAAACACCTGTCGGAACATTTTGAACAGCTCTAGATAAGCTCCAAAATAAACTAGAATCATGCAGACTCAGCAGCTAGGTGGCCCACTTCCCAAACAACTATTTTTGACAAGGTAGATATTGTAAACAAAAAGGACACTGGAAAAAAAGAATGTCCCATCCTATAAAAGAAAAACCAAGATGAAGAAAATCCCTCAATTCTGATCTATGGGGGTGCTCTGAAAAAGGAAAACACTTTCAATATCCTGACTTACCCTTAAACACTCAACTTGAATAAATATAGATGGTCAACCTCATCAATTCCTGGTAGATAGGGATGCTACTCTTACTACATTAAACACCATCTTTGCTCAACCTCTTCCTCAGAGTAACCATACACACAAGTGACAGTTCTTTCAAATAACCCACAGATATTTCCTATCTCCCAGCCCTTAGCTGTAACACTTGAGCCCTTGAATAAAAAACATTCCTTCCTGCTCTGTGATACCACCCTGCAAATTTAATAGGGAGAGACTTACTTTGCAAATGGAATTGTAATATTAAATACACAACAGAACGACTATTAAAGTTCCAGAGGACTCTTCTATTCATAATCAAGTTGTGTCTGTTCTAGATATACCTTTGCCTTCTCTATTATATTTGATGCATACCCCAGATAAAGCTCTTGACATCATACATGACATTCTATGACCTTAAAAGTCTCCTGACATAGAAAACTAATTAGAGCAGTAAATAGATCCCACCAAATATCCCCAATATCCCTTGAAGCCAGAAACAAAGGAAGGTTTCAAAGCTGTAGTTGAATGCCTTATATCCAAAGGTCTTCTTATATCCTTCACTAGCCCTTGTAACACTCAGTAAAGAAACCAAATGGATAAGGATATCAATTTCTTCAAGACCTCAGGACAATCAACAAAACTTATATCCCTCACTTCCCAGTGATACCTAACGCAAATACTATCTTGGCATCAATTCTACCTGAAGCTACTTGCTTTACTGTAGTGGACCTTTGCTTTGTCTTTTTTGATGTGCCTCTAGATCACATCTAGGACAGTCAATACCTTTTAGCCGTCACCTGAAGAAGATAACAGTATTCCTAGACAGTCATGCCCCAGAGGTTCACTGAAGCCCCCTCCTATTTTTCTCAGTTCCTCAAACAAGTCTTAACAGATCTAAATTTCCCGTGTTATTAAGTTCTGATACAATATGTAGATGACGCCTTACTTTATTCAAAGATTAAGAAAACTTGAAAAAGGATTCCATTTACTTGCCCTCAGTCTTAGAAGAAAAGGGACAAAGTTTCAACAGATAAACTGCAGTTTTTACAAAGCACAGTCCATTATTTAGGTCATGGGATATCTAAGGAGGGGAAAACACTCTCTCGATAGACAAACAACTATTCAAACTTACCTTAGACCTCTCACAAAATAACAGTCTGACAGGATTTCTAGGTTTAACTGGATATTGCAGACAAATTTTTATAAGATTGCAATGCCTCTTTACGAGTTGACTAAGTTCTCAGTAAGAGACCTTTTCTGGAAACCCAGATATGGAACAGGCCTTCTGTAATATGAAGAAAGTTCTTCAGTAGATTCATTCACGGGCATTCCTAACTACAAAATTCCTTTTTGTCTATATGTGCATAAGTGAACTGGACAAGCCCTTGGGATTTTAATTCAACTTCATGGGAACCATCAAAAACCTATTGCCAGACCCTTGACCTGGTTGCAAAGATTTATTGCCCACGTCTTATAGTAATAGCTGCTGGTAAAAATAAATAAATAAATAATTGTTGAGGTTTCTGCTGAGCTAGTTCTAGGCTCCTTGCTTGACGTCACGGTTCCTCATACAGGACAGACATTACTACTGGCTAAGAACATGCAACACTTTTCAGCCAGCTGATTAACCTCCTATGACATTGTTAACTCTTGTAGTCTCACATTGCTAAGTATTCACCACTCCAACACTGAATTTGCCACTTTGCCAGAGGAATGTGAACCTCACAGTTGTCTTACCTTTGGTAGGGAATGTTGTGTACGCATTCAAATGTATTAGAGAATGCCACTGAGAACCACAAACTAATATTATTTGTTGATGGCTCATACCTCAAAACTGAAACTGGAGGTTATCAAGCAGGAAATACTATCACTAATTTAAGCTCTCCTTTGGAATGCAGTCCTCTGCCCAAGGTAAAAATCAGCCCAGATGCCAGAACTTATTGCACTTAATAGAGCTAGTCAGTTAACCAAAGACCAGAGAGTAAGCATGTATAGAAAGATAGAATGTATGCTTTTGGAATAGTACATGATTTGGAAAACAATACTGGAAATCTCATTTAAAAAATGGATGAGTGGGCTTCCCTGGTGGCGCAGTGGTTGGGAGTCCACCTGCCGATGCAGGGGACACGGGTTCGTGCCCCGGTCCGGGAAGATCCCACGTGCCGCGGAGCGGCTGGGCCCGTGAGCCATGGCCACTGAGCCTGCGCGTCCGGAGCCTGTGCTCCGCGACGGGAGAGGCCACGACAGTGAGAGGCCCGCGTATTACGCCGCAAAAAAAAAAAAAAAAAAGGATGAGTTAGGAAACTTTAGGTGCATTCCTACATCTTAGAGAGGTGGCTGTTATGAAAATGGAGGCTCATGCAGAAAGGGATAATATGGTAAAGAAAATACTCTAGCAGATCATTGTGCCAAATAAGCAGCCGTAACCAATGTTATGATCCTATCTAAACCTCAAAGCATCAATCTATGGAGGTATTCAAAGAGGCCATTATAAATATCAGTGTTTAACCCCTGATTTTGAAAGGTAAAAATGGAAAAACTCTGGCTGTACCTTTCACTAAGATAGTCTCTGGAACTCCCAAGATGGCTGCTTGGTGGCATCAGATGACTTTAAATGGAAAATAGCTAAGTTTCTCCATGAAACTACTTATCATGATAGAGACAAATCGGTTGCTCTCTTAAATCAGGACTGATCAGGAAACTCTAAAATGTTAGCTGAGGTTATTTTCAGGTCACGTGTCACCAATCAACAACGTAATTCTGAAAAAAACCCATAAAGGTGGGACATAGCCTGGAACCAAAGCCTCAATCGCCTTTTGAACACCTTCAATTTACTGTTATGTCTATTTTAAAATATTTTTTAGTGATTGTATGTCTACTTTCAGGATGAGCTGCAGCATTTCCTTGCCAAAAAGCTATAGGCTTCACAGCTACTAAAAATCTGCTTGATTTTTATTTCTAACCTGGGGCACACCAATTTGTACATCAGGTGACCAAGCACACACTTTATGGTAATCATTATAAAAGAATTCTGTAATGCATGACCCCTTACTCAAAAACTACATTGTCCTTACCACCCACAATGTTCTGGAAATGTTGAAAGAACCGATAGCATCCTTAAGTTTAAATTAACAAAACTTTCAGAAATGTGTGCCATCACTTGGCCAAAGGTAATCCCACTCCCACTAGCCTTTATGGCCATATGGTCCATCCCCTTGGGAACACATCACACATCACATCAGTTATTCCCCTATGAATTGGCAACTGGAAGGCCCAAGCATTTAGGGATTTCACCTCTAATAATAGTCTCTGTACTGCTGCACACAGACATGAGAAAATATTGCAGGGACTCATGTACTATACCCCGTCCTATCACCAAGATCATTTTGCCATTATTCCCACATCGTCCTAAACAGCCTCTTTGTCATCTTCGGCCAGGAGATTTCAGCTATTGGAAGAGATATAAGAGACAAACTGTTCTTGAACCTCATTGGTAAGGACCTTATCAGGAACTGCTAACAACAAGTACAACAGTGTCACTCCAGAGAGTCAATCATGGGATTCAAGTTTCACAACTAAAGAATCAATTCAGAATTCCATGCAATTAGAAGATTACTCCAATAAGGCAGCTCAAAGTGAAGATTCTCAGGGATCTTCTAGAAGAAGCCAATCTTTGGAAGTTGACAGCTGACTCAAGACCTTCAGAAAAAGCAGATGACCTCAAATAGTAGATAGCTTCCTCCCAAGATATTGAACCAAGATCCCTGCCCTATTCCTGTTTTGGTTTTTATCTGCTTGCTTATTCTCTACCTGGGAGAATTACTGATTCATTGCTCAGGCAGGGTCCCCAGTGGTGAGAATCATACAAAGAGAAAAGACTATAAGAAACTTGTTGCTAACTAAAGCAGAATTTTTCAATGATACCATTTCTGCTCTAGATGGAATACAAATTAGTTGCAATTCATTGGCATGAGTAGTAATGGACAAATGCATTTTTCTAGGTTTCTTATTGGCCAGTCATGGTGGCATCTGTGCCATTGCTAAAATTCTTGCTGTACTTAGATCAATAAAAAATCCAAGATAGAAAAGGCTATACATTGTTTTAAGGAAAAAGCTAATTAGCTGTCTTAAGTTGATACTCATGGCCTGTAGGATTTGCTGTCTTGGCCTGAGTTGGATCTATTGGGTTCCTGGTTCTAAAACATCTTAAAAGAACTTTTACTTGTTTTTGTTTTTGTCATAATGATCATGATGCTGGTCTTTGCATTCTATGTAGAGTCTTAAATTCTTCTGTACACTCACTCTTTCATCAGATTATTATCATAATAATAAAACAACAAAAAGTTTAAGAAGATCTCACAATAAAATTGACCATGAAGGCAAATGAGCAATCCCTAGGAGGTGAAGATCTGGATCTCTAGCCTTCCCTACATTGGCCAACCTCTTTCAAGTGAGAAAATGACCCAAAAGGGCAGGGTCTGAGGAGCTGACTATACAAAGGAACACTAGCCAGACCATATATGATGATAGAACTCTGACCCAAAACCTTGCAGCAACCAGCCCAGGAAGGCAAACCACAGTCTCTGTAGCAATCATCCTAGAATAGTCAGGACTTGGTCAAGCACCAAAAGCATCCCTTTAATTTGCCTCCACTTCCAAAGCAGGACCGATTCGAAAAAGCTATTCTTCAAACCAGTCACATCAGATACCTCATTTCTAGTTAACCCATCTCTAGCTTCCTCATGCCAACAGCCTACAATTGGAGCATACCTGACGCCTTCTCTTTTTTTTCCATTATAACGCTTTCCCACTGTCCTGCCTGCCTCAATTGCAATTGAGAAGGGCACTTCAGCTCCACAATATTTTTCTCCAAAACTAATAACCCCATTATAACCATTGGAAAATATCAGACAAACCCTAATTGAGGAACATTCTAGGAAATACCTGACCAGTACTCCTCGAAACTGTCCTCATCATGGAAAAAAATAAAATCTGAGAAATTTTCATAGACGGAAGGAAACTAGGGAAGGCATGGTAACTGAATACAGTGTGGTTTCCTGGATTGAATCCTGGAACAGAAAGAGGACACTGGTGAGAAAACCAGAAAAATCCAAATAACAGTCTGAAGTGTGGTCAACAGTATGTGTCAATATTGGTTTCTTTGTTTTGACAAATGTATTATGGTAATATTAGACATTAACATTAGGAGAAGCTAGGTGAAGGATATACGGGAAACTTTATCCATCTCCGTACCTCTAAAATTGTTCCAAAAGTTAAAAATTTATTTTTTTTAAAAATGGACACATTTTCAGGCAAAAACAGAGAGTTTTCAACAAAACATCACTCAAGGAAATGCTAAAGAGTGTCCTCAAGGCGAAAAGAAAAAGTTCCAGATGAGATAGCAAAGATGCAAGAAGGGATAAGGAACAATGAAAATATATGGATGTAAATATATGGGTGAATCTAGGCTAATATTGTCTACATAAAAAACTACAGTAATGTGGTGAGGGATTTAACTATATATAGAATTAAAGTACATGGTTGGCATTTAAGTAGGGAGGAGATAAATAGAGTAAATACAGTTAAAGTGTTCTGAGGGTTTTGTAGTCATAGAGTGGCCCATGAACTTACTAGAAAGCAGAATCTTGGGCCTCTCCCCAGACTTACTAAATCATAATTTTCATTTTGACAAGCTCCCCTGTGATTCACATGCACATTAAAGTTTGGGAAATACTGTTCCAAAGGTGCTTGTATTGTCTCAAAAAGAGAGTAAAGCTACCAACTGATATTACATTTTTGCAAATCTAGAATTTATTTTGTAATCTCTGGGGTAAGCAATGAAGGAATAGTTTTAAAAAGTGTGTAATTTCCGATCTAACACGGGGGAAAAGTGGGATAACAAAAAATAATCAGTTCAAAATAAGGCAGAAAAGAGTGAAAAAGAAACAGAACAGGTAGGACACATAGAAACCATATTAAATATAAGTGAAGCAAATTATCAGACAATTTTTTTAAACAGTTATATGCTTTGTACTGAGAACACATCTAAAACAAAAGACTATACAAAGATTGAAAATGGAAAGTAAAAGAATGGGAAGAAATATAACATGCAAATACTAACAAAAAGAAAGCTGACATAGATTTTTAATATTAGATGAAGTAGACTTTAAGGTAAATGGCATTACTAAACATAAAGAGGAATACTTCATAATGATAAAAGACTCGATTCACCAGGAAAATATAATAATTCTAAATTTGTACACACCAAATAATATAATTTCAAAATACATAGGTCAAAACTGATAAAAGGAAAAATAGATAAATCTATAGTCATTTTGAGATATTACAGAGCACCTTTTAGGAACTAATAGGTCATATTAACACAAAAAATTAGTAAAGATTAAGAAACACTATGTTTAGTAAACTTGACCTAATGGACGTTCATAGAGCCCTGTACCCAACAACTGCAGAGCCACACATTCTTTTCAAGG
The DNA here is from genome assembly GCF_003676395.1 of Aethalodelphis obliquidens. Classification (NCBI taxonomy): domain Eukaryota; kingdom Metazoa; phylum Chordata; class Mammalia; order Artiodactyla; family Delphinidae; genus Aethalodelphis; species Aethalodelphis obliquidens. Next base: position 24,519,986 of record NW_020837950.1, on the reverse strand, counting down.
TCACGTGGAACATTTACCAGAATTGACTACATCCTGGATCATAGAACAGTCACAACAGATTTCAAAGCAGTAAAATCATGCAGAGTACCTCATCTGACACAATGCAACTAAGCTAAGAATCAATAATAAAAACAAGGTTATAATAGAAATTAGAAAGTATTTTGAACTGAATGATAATAAAACCACATATCAAGGCTTATGGGAAGAAGCTAAAACCATGCTTGGGAGAAACATATGACTTTAAAAGCAAAAGAGGGGACTTCCCTGGTGGTCCAATGGTTAAGACTCTGTTCTCCCAATGCAGGGGGCCCAGGTTCGATCCCTGGTCAAGGAACTAGATTCTGCACATGGCAATGAAGATCCCGCATGCCACACTAAAGATCCCGTGTGCCGCAACTAAGACCCGGCACAGCCAAAATAAATAAATAAATAAATATATTTTTTAAAGCAAAAGGGAGGGGGCATGGAAGGAAAAAAGCATATAGTAGAAAGGAAAAAAGCTAAACCTTTCTTAGCTTTTATCTCAAGAATTAGTAAAACAGTAGAAAATAATCTTGAAGAAAATAGAAGGAAAGAAATAATAACAGTAAGACTGGAAATTAAGGAAATAGAAAACAAAGAGAGGATTAGCAAAAGCAATAGTGGTTTCTATGAAAAAACTAAGGATGAGGTGGGAAGCAGGGTCCAGGTCCAAAGACCAGGGAAACTACAAGAATGAAGTGTGAGGGGTCGCAGGGGAAGGTAGATACACAGCAAGTGGCCAGGGAGGGAGAGAAGGAGCCAGATTTTCAATGGGGATTTTGGGGTGAAGTGCTGTACATTCTAGAGGAAACCCCCATCCTCCATCTCCCTATGAAACACTTAGTAAAATAGTCTTTTCTTGTTAATCCATTATGGGATTCGATCTATTTTGGGGATGTCTTGAAGCACTAAATCCTGCTCTTAGCGTGGGTGAAGAGTGAAATAAAGGCAGTTCAAAAGCACCTGGTCCCTAGCTCTAATAAGAGCTAACACTGAGCCCATGTGCCAGGTGCTGCTCTGAGGACTTCACCTGCAGTAGCTCATCCAATCTTCCCAGTGGCCCTATGAGGCAGGTATTATTATCCTCACCCCATTTTATAACTGAAAAAGCTAAGACTCAAAGAATCCAGGTGAGATTGCACCAGTAGTCAAGGGAAATAGGATTCTGACCGTGCTGTCTGGCTCTGGAGACTGTGCTCTTAACAAACCGTCCCCACCCAGTGTCAGAGCCAAGAGGCACTGCATGGTCCATGCTTTAGATAGGTAAATATGCAGCCTCAAAGATCTATCCAATGGGATGTGGATGGAGTAACAAAAATATTGCCAGAAGGGGAGAGAGGACAGGTTGCCAAAAGCATATGACTAAGTCTTAAAGCCATTAAACCTTATGGGCAGAAAAGACCCCACCGTATTGGTATCAGGAGTCCTTGATGCTGAGCCCTGATAGCATCTGAAGACCCAGAAGGCACCATAGACTCTTCCACTCCACCACCACTCACAGTTCATCTATCAACAATCTTTTCATGCTTCACCACAGCCCTTTCTCTCCATCTTCCTTCTGCCACCTATGCCAGGCATCTCATTAACCTTAGACAACTGCAAATACAATCCAGAGTCCTTACCTTGACCTGTAAGGCCCCACAAAGTCTAGTCCCCACTAACATCAAGTGATATCTTTCCTCTCTAGCCTGTGGGCTTCCACCCCACTGACGTCCTTGCAGACCCTGGAACACACCAAATTTTTCCTTTACAACCTCAGGACCTACCCACATACTGTGCCTGCTGCCTTAAATTATCTTCCCCTCTTCCATTTGTATGGCTAGCTCCTACTTTTCCTTCAGTGTAAATGTCACCTCTTCTGAGAAACCTTCCCGGATCACCATATCTAAGTAAGAACCTAGTTTGAAGTAAATTCTCTATATATTCACTTAAAATTCTTTAATGAGTTGATTGCTTGGGTAATGTCTGGAATGGAAGCTCCTGGAAGACAGAACCATGACTATCTATTCACCTACTCCTCCAGCACTTAGCATGGTGTCTGACACGTAGTAAGCATTCACAAACATTTTTGAATGAATAAATGATAAAAATGGGTCCCAAAGATTGCTTATCATTTGGTGGTTGCTGAATGAACCCAGATATGAAGAGAGGGGAGAGAGCAGGGACCAGAGATGAGCAGGTGACACCTCATGTGATGAGGGTATTTCCAATTAAGGAGATACTTTCCAAAGGCAAATGCAAATAGGCAAATAATGACCACATCACTTTGTCATTCCACTCACATGTGTTCTAAAAATGTTTAGGGTGGGGGAAATGACAAGTCTCACGAAGCATGGCAGGATCTGGTGGTTGTCAACCTCATTAACGAGACCTCTTAAGCAATTTGAAGCAAAATAACTTCCACACCAACGTCAAGCTTCATAGAGCAGTTGGAAGGAGGAAGTGAGGGAGTAGTAGAATCAGTAACTAGGTTGCTCAGAAAAGTCTCCTGTGATTAGAAAAAGAAAAAAAATGTAGTAATTACATTTTGCTAAGACTCAGAATTCAGAGATCCTGGTCTCACCTTCATCTCTATTTCAGATGGAGAAAGATGAAATAAAAGTAGATGTGGATGTAGCAGAAGGTAATTGAAGACCTTCTCTGGGATGAGTAAAGCAATTCTCTCTCCAGAGGGAGGAGGGATGGGTAGAGAAAGCTTCTTCCAAGCAATAAAACTGTGCCATGGTTACAGTTCCTGCAAAAGCAGGAGCCAAGAGGAAAGCTGTGGGAGACTCGTCAGGAGTCTGTGAACTGGCCCAGAGCCTGGGGCTCGCTGAGACTTGAAAGAGAGTAAGGAGAGTTTCAGAGGCCCTTGACTTAGAGTGATGGCGGGTGGGGGAGCAGTGATAAAGGGAAGTGAGTGGCTGGTGGTCAAGTAATGGTGAGGAAGTGGCCTCTGGAATCAGGCAGATGGAGTTCAGAGTCTGGTTCCTCCTTTTCCTCCAGCATTAATTTGTGCAAATTACCCAATCTCTGTAGACCCCAGCTCCCTCCTCTGTGAAAGGAATCTAATAATAGTGAGGGGAAGGCAATGACAGATGTAAAGGGTTTAGCCCAGCGCTGGCACCAAGGGAGCACTCAGCAAATGGGAGACCCTGATCTCTGCTGTTGCAGCTAGTAGTGGCCATGGTAGTGAGGCAGTCACTTGACCCTGGGTGTGGAGAGTACAGCTTCTTTCTCATGGGCCTTACCGGAAGCTGGACAATTACAAAATACATTCTCCAGACTCCCAACTAGCACTCTAGAAACAAACTAAGTTTAGCCAATTAGCTGTACTTGTGTGAGACTTAGAAGATGGAGGGCATTTCCTGCTTTTTTTGACTGTTTCTTGTCACTGGCAAGCAAGGCAGTAGACACATGAAATTTCTGGCGTTTCAGAATCCATTCTTTAGAATGGAATCCATTCTTTAGCCTCCTGGGTGTCCAGAGGCAGTGTGACCTTGATACTAGGAACACAGTCTCAGCTCTGGGTTCTTGACATCAGTAGCCATAGCAATGGCCCCAGAGGTGGTATCTTCCCTGGCAGGTCAGTTCTGCAGTATTCTGGAACGCATTTCTAGAGGCCCAGTCTAGGGCCCACACCCCTAGAACTCCCGATGATTTTGTAAACACCTTATTCTCTATATTAAGTCCCTTCACAGTTAAAATATCTAGAGGCATGTCTGCTTCCTGCACTCAATCCTGACTAGTACACTAGGTGTTTGCATTTCTTTCTTTCACAATCTCAATTGTTATCACATTTTTCATGAGTGAAAAAAAATGTCTTTAAAGCATCATCCACTTTACCTGGTAATATTATTTTCCCTGAGTTAGTCGCACCTACAGGAAGATTGACCAATTACCCCATCCCTATGTAACTAAGCCTGAGGCATTGTCATCCCCTGGTGACAGCTGCCCAGATTGCTACTGTGATGCTGGAGAGGGAGTAATCAGAGTCAGAAAATCAGAGTAGAGCAGACTTCACATTCCCAAACCAAGAAAGGGGAGCCCGATCCATACTGATGTGCTCATGGAATATTGAAAATGGAGACGCTGACAGAGGAGAATTTCTCCAGTATTGCCCGAGAGAGATGGAGCACTGATGACTCAATATGAGTCTTTCCGTCAGCTTGACAGATTTAGCTTTTTCACTGAGAATGACTCACCATCCCTCATTGGTGACTGTATTAGTTAAAAATAGCCACTCCCTTTGCAATGGACTCAAATCATTTTCAGAAGAAGGCAGGAAATAAACACACTCTGCAACCCTTTCATCTTAACTAGGTTTCCCTATTGATGAAAGATCACGCTGCCCATCTGACACCTGTGCTGGTGTGGTTGTAACTTCTCTATCTCCCTCAACACTAATGAGTTAGCATTCTAGAGTTTTCTTCAGCTTTTTGTGAGTCTGTAATCATTTTATCAATGATTCAGTTTTACAGAGCCTGAAAACTGTTCTACAGAGAAGTGAGAATAGTTTGTGAACCTATAAATCTGAGTCAAAATCTGAGCTCATCTCTATGAGAAGCCCATTAACCCTGAGACCTTCTTCTACCCCCCAAAGCCCGACTTGCATTCTCAAGTGGACAAACATACACTTTTTGTTCAATTCTTAATTATCTGCATGTGGCATATTCAACACCATTTATTTTCATTCCCTTAGGAGACTAACTGAAAAGGCCAGGCTCTTGAGTTCAAGAGATATGGGTTCAAATCCTGGTCTTTGGCTTCCTGGCTCTGTGATCTTGGACAGGTTACTTTAGTTCTCTGCATTTCATTTTCCTAATTTGTAAAAGGAAGCAATAAGAATACCTACTTTTAACGCAGATGGCCAACAGGCACCTGAAAAGATGTTCAACATCACTGATCATCAGGGAAATGCATATCAGAACCACCATGAGATATCACCTCACACCTATCAGAATGGCTATGGTCCAAAAGAATACAAATAACAAATGTTGGCAAGAATGTGGAGAAAAGGGAACCCTCTTAACTGTTGGTGGGAATGTAAATTGGTGCAGCCACTGTGGAAAAAAGTATGGAGGTTTCTCAAAAAAACTAAAAATAGAACTACCATATGACCCAGCATTTCCACTCCTGGATATATATCTAAAAAAAACCAAAAACACTAATTCGAAAAGATACATGTGCCCCAATGTACATAGCAGCATTATTTACAATTGCCAAGATATGGAAGCAACCTAAGTGTCCATCAACAGATGAATGGATAAGGAAAATGTGGTGTGTGTGTGTGTGTGTGTGTGTGTGTGTGTGTATATGTATACACACACACACACACACACACAATGGGATACTACTCAGCCATAAAAAAGAATGAAATTTTGCCATTTGCAGCAACATGAATGGACTTGAAATTGAAATTATTTGCTGGATGTCACAGGAATGCAAAGATGAGCAAGCCACAATCAAAACCCTTTAGAAATATCTGATCTAGTAAGGGAGGATGCAACCTGCATGTAGGTAACATAAGAGTCTGAATGAGATGCGCCATATAACTCAAGATCCCATCCAATTTAGACAACAAGCTTAAGTAGGACGTATCATTTGAAAGCGGAACAGGTCTCTGTCCAAAGATAGGTAGAAAGAGTGTTCCAGGAGGAGGGCAGTAAAAGAGTAATAGTGTGGAGATAAAAATAAGCCTGATAGGCCTTTCGGTGGGTAAGGGAGTGGACCTTAAAGGCCAACTTGAACTTGAATAGTCAGATTGCAAAAGCAGCCACAAATGCTTCCCCCTTCAGCATCCACAACTTAGGTAATTCTTTCCCACACTGACACTGAACTTGATCATGCAGCTTGCTTTGACCAGTGGGATGGATGGTAGCAAATGTGATTCAGGTAGAGTCATGAAGAGAGCTTGCACATGTGGGCTGACCCATGCTGCACATGGAAACTTTCTGCTGCCACATGAACAAGCCTGCTTTAGTCATTTGGATGGTGATGAGAAACATGTGGTCCAGTTCTCTCCATTGCACAAGTCAACAGTCAGCACTGGCAGGGGAACAGCAACCTAGCTCCCTGCAGCTGGCCATAGATCCAAGAGCGAGCCCAGTCAACACCAGCAAGGGAATCACCCAGCTGGGCCCAAGCCAAAGAACTGGGAGCACAGTAATGGTTGTTGTCTTAAGCCACTGCATTTGGCGTGGTTTGTTAAACAGCAAAAGCCTGCTGATAATGGGAGCCATTCAAAGGTGGAGGCAGGTGAGCAAATATGACATGCTATCCAGATAGACATATAGTTAGGAAATTGTAGGCACATCGTAAATATTAGATTAAGCAACATAATTATTAATGTAAATTTGCTTCAAAATAAAAAAGTTGATGAGTGATTTTTGAGTGTGGAAGATAGTAATTCATGATACTCCACACTCTTGCTACTTAAGGTGTTGTCTGTGGACCAGAGGCAGCAGCATTACCTGGAGCTTATTGGAAATACAGAATTTCCTGTGGAGCTAGGCTCCCCACCAAACCTGTTGAATCAGATATGAATTTCAACATCACCCATATGGTGATTCTTTGTCACTATTAAAGTTTGAGAACCACTAGCCTATCCTAAAAATGCAAACTGAATCCACATTGAGCACTCACCTAGTCTTTCCTATTCTGAAGGTATACTAAAACATCTAAAGATATTTTTATTTCTTTAGATGCTTTAGTATACCTTCCTGGCTGCCTGCTTCCTACTGTAGCTTTAGTTAAAAACAAAACACACATACACAAAACCCCACCTTTATCCTTTGAAGTTGTATCATCAAAAAGCCGTGGGGGGGGGGCTTCCCTGGTGGCGCAGTGGTTGAGAGCCTGCTTGACGATGCAGGGGACACAGGTTTGTGCCCCGGTCTGGGAGGATCCCACATGCCGCGGAGCGGCTGGGCGCGTGAGCCATGGCCGCTGAGCCTGTGCGTCCGGAGCCTGTGCCCCACAACGGGAGAGACCACAGCGGTGAGAAGCCCGCGTACCACAAAAAAAAAAGAAGCCGTGTGTGTGTGTGTGTGTGTGTGTGTGTGTGTGTGTGTGTGTGTTTTCTTGGGAACTTTGAGTAGGGCCCAACAAATAAAATTGCATTCCCTATCCAGGTTTTGAACCAATTAAGAAATAAGACAAAGGATAAGGCAGATAGGGACCAAAATATCCTCTTTATCACTGATAAAGTCCAGGTTAGAGACACTGCCAAATGGGCTTCCCCTACAGCATCCAGAATTAACCAGACTTAACCATAAGGCACGCTGGCCCAGGGCAGGCTCCCCAAAGAGAAGGAAAGGAAGTCCTGGCTGAGGGAAGGTGGGGGAGTGAGTAAGGGGCTGGAGAGAGCCAGGAGAGTTAGCTCCACATGAAAGAAACACTGGGAGTGGAGATAGGTATGTGTGTGGAGGTGGTGAGAGAGATGTGTTCTATAAAATGTGGTCATCATAAATGCCTAGAAGTTTCTTAAGAGCTGAATTCTTTAGAAATGATCTTTAATGATGATTGATTGATGGGGCCAAAACTGAGGTGAAAGAAAAGCAATGTGGATTTGGGGAGAACAGGAATTTATTTATGAAGATTGATATTTGACCCAGGAGTGGAGAGAACCATCAATGACTTCTATGTTACCCCATGACACTGAGTTGCCCTAAGACACTATTATTACTATTAATAATGATCATGATAACAATGGTTAAGCTTTTTGAGCTCTTACTGTGTGCCAAGTACTGAACTATAAGAACAATGTTTTATTTAAGCCTCATGACAAGCCAATGAGGTTGGTATTTTTATTACCAGTGTTCTCATTTTATGGATGAGGAAATCAATACTTAGGTTAGTAACTCACCCAAGGTCATACAACTAGTAAGTGGTAGAGTGAGGATTCAAACCCAGGTCACCAGTTTTATGGTCATCTATATCTATTATTTTCTTTTTATTATTAAAAAGAAATTAAATTTTTATTATTTCTATTCAAGTGTAATACATTTGTGGCATAGTCCCCCCAAATTAGAAAACACAGATTTTAAAAAAGAGAAGAAATTAAGAATCACCTATAATTTTCCAGAGAAGGATAACCACTATTAAAATTGTTGTATATACCCATCCTGTCTCTCTTCTGTGTACATATTTGCTATTTTTGTTGATGTTTTACAAAAGAGGAAATATGTAGGTTTCATTACCTGCTTTTCATACTTAACAATGCATTATAAACATTTTCCATGTAGTTCTAAGTCATGTTTTCTTCTACAATACTATTTTGAACATCGCATTTTATTCTGTTGTATGAATCCATCATAATGTATTATATTTAACCAATCTCCTATTATAGCTTATTTAGGTTGTTAAAATATTTTCACTATTGTAAACAACTCTGTAATGAACATTTTCGTGGCATCATCTTTGCATGCATACTTTTTTTAGTCACTAGTTTTGTTTATCCCAAAGCCATTTCTTCTCCCAGTTTTTCCTCCTAAGGAAACCTCCATTTTTAGAAGTTAGAAGAGAGATGTCCTTTGATCTAGACAAACTTTCCTCAGCACCTGTTGCAGTTGAGTGTGGCCATGTGACTGAGTTCTAGCCAATGGGATGTAAGTGAGAGTGATCAGACTGTTTCCTAGTCAAATCTCGAAGAAGTAGCTGTGCTTCTCCCATTCTCTCTGTACCCATCTCTAGAGAGGTGCAACTGCAACTATGCACAGCCCTAGAGAGTGGCTGTACTATTTAGGGCGCTCCAGGGAAACAGAACTAATAGGATATATAGAGAGAAAGAGATTTATTATCAGGAATTGGCTCACATGATTATGGGAGCTAAAAATCCTGAGATCTGCAGATGGCAAGCTGGAGATCCAGGGGAACCAGTAGTACAGTTCTAGTCCAAGTCCAAAGGCCTAAGAACCAGGAGAGCCAATGGTGTAAATTTCAGTCCACATCTGAGTCCAGAGACAGGAGAAAACCAATGTCCTGGCTCAAAGAGAGTCAGGCAGAGAGAAGGAATTCTTTCTTATTCAGCCTTTTATTTTGTTCAATCCTTCAACAGATTGGATAAGACCCGACCACACTGGGGAGGGCAATCTGCTTTGCTCAGTCTCCTGATTCAAATATAATCTCATCCAGAAACACCCTCACAGACACACCCAGAGATAATGTTTAACCAAATCACTAGGCATCCCATGACCCAGTCCAGTTGACACATAAAATTAACCATCAAAGTGGCAAAGTCACAAGATGAAAAGAGTGTGGGTGACTTGATTGCCAATTGGAGGAGAAATACTTGCTATATAGAAGATCTTCCTTGAACTCTTCTTTGGATAAAAAATAAACTTTTATTATATTGGAGCCATTATACAAATATTTCTGCTGTGACATAATAGACATTGCTGAAAAACCACACATTCAGCAAAATTATACATTCAAAATAATGCTTTTAGGAATTAGGATTACAGTCAGACCACTAAAAATTTATGCAGTTTTATAACTAGAGCACTAGAGCACTAGAGTCATTGGTACCTTGGGAGACAACTTGGACAGTCCAGGCAGGAAGCTCGGCATGGTTGGAAGTTGCTCCAAGGCTATGAAAATGCTATTAAAAAATAATTGTGTGAAATTATAGGGCTAGAGAACAGATTAGCTATTGCTAGGGGTTAGAGATGGTGTTGGAAGAGGCTAGGCCTGGCTGTGAAGGAGTAGCACAAGAGAACCTTGGGTGATGGAACAGTTCTGTAGCTTAGTTTCGGTAGTAGTTATGCTAATCTACACGTGTGATAAGTTTGCTTAGATCTACACACACACACACACACACACACACACACACACACACACACACACGGTGCGGGTAAAACTGGTCAAATCTGAAGAAGCTCTAGATTGTACCAACCACCAGTATCAGTTTCCTGGCTTTGATATCATATTGCAGATGTCCAAGATGTTACACTTGGGGAAGCTTGGTGCAGGTCATATGGAAGCTCCCTGTGCTTGTTTTTTTTTTTTTTTTTCAGTTTCCTGCAAATCTACAATTATTTCAAAATCAAAAGTTTAAAAAAATTGGGTAGAAATGATGTCCATGGTTGTAGAAACAATATGGATGGAAAAGGAAGCTCTGAACTGGGGGGTGGGAGGTGAGGAGGTGGCAGAATGGCCACTGCATCTGGGCCACTAGAGGAAGTGCAGTCTGCCCTGAGCAGCGCAGCGGGGAGGATACCTGTCTGGGAAGGAAGCCCAAGATATTGCACTTATTTTCATTTTCTTAACAAATACCTGAAAGAGTTCTTGCCTGTGTATCAGCTACGCTGAGGGCTTTTTCTGTTCCCATGAAAAGTTATAATTCTACTCTCACTATTCAATCTCTTCTTCTTTCAAAGTATGTTAATGTTTTGGATTTGGTTTGTTTTCTATCTTTGTTCTAGATCTACCTAGCCATTTAGAAAGATATATACTTGATTGCAAGTGGGACGTTTTCAACATATAAGTCATAAAATATTTAAGGGACAGGGAGTTTTCTGGGAAGCTTTGAATCATATGAACAGATCTACCCTTTGTGGAGACGTCCAGGTGTATTTCTGAGAACAGGCTTCTACAGACTGTTGATGTCCCAGTGTGTAAAGGAATACATGAGGCTCAACCAAAACATAGTTGGTGACTGTAAAAGCCCTCAACTCAGAGGTGTTAACCATCAGCGCATAGACATCACCAGAGGCATTTATTTGCTTAAAATGTGGGTTATCTGATTTCCCATTCCCAGAGTTTCTGAATCCTCCTGTCGAGGGATAAGGTCCAGGAATAGGCAATGTAACAAGCACCCCAGGCAGTATGGCTGCTGCCTGTCTGAGGATCTCTCTTTGAAAAACACAGACTTAAAACCTCAACAAGGAGGAGGCTGGCCCACTAGCTTTTAAGTATTTAGCTGAGTTCCTGCTGAAATAGTGCAATTTGGCTGAACAGTGAGCTGTGGAAGAGATGAGTAGAGGCAATGCTTCAAAGACATGCTGTGCAAACTGAAAAGCAAGTTAAAGCACCATGACATTGCTTCCAATAGCCTGGGATTGACAGCAGCTGACAGTTGTGCTGCTACCAGTGTCACCTCTGAATACAAAGAATATTGGGTATTTTGACTTATTTCAGCAGAGATAAAATGTTAGGGAGGAAAATATTCGCTTAACTAGTTTCCTTCTCTGAAGCGTCAGTGTAGAATAATAATGCCTTATATTCATGCATCAGCTTCCTAATCACCAACTTATTTGAAGCCATCACAACATTCCAAGTTCTTTATAGCTTAGAAACATTTCCTTCTTGGGATGTTAGGAGGTGTCCAGTTGAAGTAAAAGTGAATACAAACAGAGGCAGAATGCTGGTTAGCAGATGGTTAAGACATCAAGGAAAATTCTCTGCCCATGGGACACTGTGTTGCATTTGAATTTATAAAAATTATGAGACCTGTTTTTGCCAAACACTGTCTTGAACATTCACTGAAGAACACACTTACACTCTTAGAGACTCTGAGGTCTGTCTGGTTCATTTTTAGAATTTGCGTTTGCAATATTATTGGCATCTCAAGGACCAAGACCATAGTTCACTGATTTTGTATATTCTGCATTTCGTACAGTATCCAATATACAAAAGATATCAGATAATGGTGAAAGAATGAAATATCTCTTTTAAAATGCACTAGCCAAGGGGACTTCAGAATAGAGCAGAAGGAGTGGAGAGAAGCGGTATCTCCTGGCCCCCTCCTTCCTTTTGCTTTGAAATTCATAGTACCTAACAATTTGTTCAGATCCAAAGAGTTAACCAAGCTACATGAGATGGTGGTGGAACTTCGGTAAACCAGAGGGAGCAGTGGAGAGTAAGAACCAACAAGTACCACCCCACCAAAAGCTGGAGATCTTCAACAAATAAGAGTAAGTTCCAAGGCAGGCTGCCCAAATAATAGTGTTTTAATAAATGAAGCAGTAACTGAGTGAATCTCCACTTTTGCAAGTAAAGAAACTAAGGCTCAGAGAGGGAAAGGAACTTGCCCCAAAGGCACAGCCAATCAGTGACAGAGCTGCAATTTGAGGGTCTGCCTCTGCAGAAGCCCACACAGCTAACTGTTCACACTACCTCAGTCCCTCACTTCTGCTCTGAAGGGAGGACATGATTTTGTTTCATAACAATGGAGTGTAAATGAATTATTCATATTCTGGTGCTTGTTTACCAGATCATCTATACCTCCCATATGAGGCTTGTTTCCTCAAACACCCAAGTCATGACTTCAAGGACACGCTGATTCCCTCAGAAATTATAGATTCAGCCTCCACATTCACAATGGCAGCTTCACTTTCAAAAACAAATCATCACTAACATATTTTACCTCACAGTAAACAGCTTCTAGAGAATACCCCCAGAGAGATGATATGACCAACGATAAAAACAAAAACCCAATGACTGGGTCTTATTGACCAAATTAAGCCACCTACCTAGTTTCATGAACTTTTTATTTTCTAGTTATATTGAAAAAGTATAACTAATGTAAAGGAGGAAAAAAATAACTTTTTCCTCTATCCTCTTAGGTTAAGTAGCTGGGGCCCTACAAATTACACTGACAAAAGACAGATTAACAAGAGAAAAGATTTATTATTACTTATGCATTTGGAGGTCTTCACTTCACAGAAAAGTGAAGACCCAAAGACATGGATAGGCCTCAGATTTTATATATACCTTTTTAACAAAGAATGATAAATTGTGGAGACATGACAAGAAAAAAGAAAAAGGAGTTTGGGCTAAGGGTGGTAAACTGTGGGAAAGTGACTAGGAAATGTATGGGGAAAACTAATGAAAGATAAGGTTTATTTCAGAAAGGTTGGTTTGCAGACCTATCTCAGTGCTGACCTTCCATCTTCCTCATGACCATAAAATTCCCCTGAGAAAGGGGATTTATAGCAGACCTCACTTCTCAGAAGTGTCTGCTTTTATTCACATGAGATAAGCTCTGAGAAGGCTTCTTTCTCCATCTGTTGATTCTCATTTGCCTCCAGCTCAAAATAATCCTTACGCCAAAATGGCATATTTTGGGGTGGCATATTCTGATCTCCTTCGCTAACATTAACTGATGCCCCAGAGATGTGGTGAGGAATTGCTAGCAGTAGTTATGATAATCACCCTGACCTCCTTATCTCTGTAGTTCAGAAATAAGGTCTCAAAGTAAATAAACAGGCGTGTTTGCATCTCAAAGAGGTATTCCCAAAGAGGAGAACACCTGAACTGATGGGCAGGAAAGACACCCAATCTCTCCACAGTTGCACCTCCAGAGATCCTTGTTACTTATGTCCACCAATCTTAAAACTCAGTTTGGGTGAGATTATAAACGTTCTCCTTCCCTTACTAGATTCAAGCTGCGTTCTCCAATAAGAACTGCATGGGTAGAGTTGAACTTCATTTGCTATTCATTCTCCAAAATTATGCTACCCTCTGTTGTGTAGATAATCAGGAATGTCTAAGGTATTACAGATGAGTTCAGATTAAAATTACTCTCTAGCCCAGGGGTTGGCAAATTACAGCTTGTGGACCAAATCTGGTTCAGCAGTCGGTTTTTGTAAATAAAGCTTTGGAATTTTGGAACCCATTATTATTCTAGCCATGCCCATTATTTATATACTGTCTTATATGCTACAATGGTAGAGTTGAGTAACTCTGACCTGAGATGGTATAGCCTGACAATCCTATGTGTTTTTGATTTGTAAGAGCTAGAGTTTTGGAGAGCAAAAACAGTTTTTAAGCCTTAAGAAGCTAAGAGTCTGGACAATTCAGAAAATAATTTATACATTAGAGCAAAAATGAGGAGGAATACATAAAGATGTAAGGTCAGTTTTTCAGTTGGAAAAGGGATGAAAGTAAAATCGGTGGACGGGACAAGGGAAAGAAAGCAAAGCAACTAGTATTTAGCAGCAGTTTCATCCTTGAAATGGATCTAGTACCCATTTCTGCCCTAAGGCCAAGCCTCTGATGCTGACAGTTGTGGGGTAGTGATAGAAGCTACAGATAGGTTCATGTTGGTCTTCAAAATAGAAGGGTTCATACTTGATTTTCTCGTGGAGAAGCTCCTGGTATCTTCATGGCTTTGTAGTATTAAGTTCAAAATGAAAGCTAGGTGTATTTAGGCAAAAGGCCTAAGAAAAAACCCTAAATCTCCCACAGCACTGGAGAGCTATTACAGAGTATCTGAAAGTGTCCCATGCCCCTGAGAAAAGTCTGGAATTGCTAAGAGCAGATGGTGGTCATGGAACAGCCTCATAGTCAAGATTAAGAGGATGTAGAGTAACCCACATAGATCCGGAAAAGCATGCAGGATGAAGACATTTCAGAAGCAGATGTAGGAGCAAGTATACCAATGGCCAAAGACTACTAGGGATTTCACATTTCAGCAGAAGCCAGCATAGACCTGAAAGAAATGTTTCCCCCAATTTCTCAGTGATATACAAGCACTAAGCTTAGATTACAAAGCTTGGCCTGGACAGAAGAGGCAACAGCTGAGCAATGTATTATCTTCTCTTCTCTCCCCAGTTTAAATCCTGAATTGATCAAGTTAAAAATCCTAATACACCTAAAGGAACTATAAAAGGAAGAACAAACAAAACCCAAAGTTAGTAGAAGGAAAGAAATTAATGAAGATCAGAGCAGAAATAAATAAAATAGAGATGTAAAAAAACAATAGAAAAGATCCATGAAACTAAGAGCTAGTTCTTTGAAAAGATAAACAAATTTGATAATCCTTTAGCCAGACTCATCAAGAAAAAAGGAGAGAGGGCCCAAATAAATAAAAATCCTAAAGTGACTGCGTTTACTTAGAAGCAAAAGATTTAGTTTTCTGAGATTAGAAGACTCCAAGTTAATTTTAGTTCAATTATAGAAAAATAAAATTTCATTTTTGACACCTGAATTTATACTGTGAAATATACACCTGCTATGCCACTTTTAGGTAATATACCCATACTATCAGATACTGACCTAAGTTAGGTACCTTATTTTTTATAAGATTTGAATGTGCCATGTAGAAGTAACAAGCAATTATGGGAGTTCTAAAATGGGAAAAACAAGAAAGAAATAACAGTAAAAGAAGTCATAAAAGAAAACTTCACTGAGTTAACAGGACTTGAATTTTGGATTGAAAGGACCCACCAAGAAGAATTAGGCAGACACACAAGCCTCTTAGATAGCCTCATCCACCAGAGGACAGACAGCAGAAGCAAGAACTACAATCCTGCAGCCTGTGGAATGAAAACCACATTCACAGAAAGATAGACAGAATGAAAAGGCAGAGGACTATGTACCAGATGAAGGAACAAGATAAAACCCTAGAAGAACAATTAAATGAAGTGGAGATAGGCAACCTTCCAGAAAAAGAATTCAGAATATTGATAGTGAAGATGATCCAGGACCTTGGAAAAAGAATGGAGGCAAAGATCGAGAAGATGCAAGAAATGTTTAACAAAGACCTAGAAGAATTAAAAAACAAACACCTAGAAGAATTAAAGAACAAACAAACAGAGATGAACAATACAATAACTGAAATGAAAAGTACACTAGAAGGAATCAATAGCAGAATAACTGAGGCAGAAGAATGGATAAGTGACTTGGAAGACAGAATGGTGGAATTCACTGCCATGGAAAGGAATAAAGAAAAAAGAATGAAAAGAAATGAAGACAGCCTAAGAGACCTCTGGGACAACACTGAACACACCAACGTTCACATTATAGGGGTCCCAGAAGGAGAAGAGAGAGAGAAAGGACCTGAGAAAATATTTGAAGAGATTATAGTCAAAAATTTCCCTAACATGGGAAAGGAAATAGCCACCCAAGTCCAGGAAGCACAGAGTCCCAGGCAGAATAAACCCAAGGAGAAACACGCCAAGACACATAGTAATCAAATTGACAAAACTTAAAGACAAAGAAAACTTATTAAAAGCATCAAGGAACAAACAACAAGTAACATACAAAGGAACTCCCATAAGGTTAACAGCTGATTTCTCAGCAGAAACTGTACAAGCCAGAAGGGAGTGGCATGATATATTTCAAGTGATGAAAGGGAAGAATCTACAACCAAGATTACTCTAGCCAGCAAGGATCTCATTTAGATTTGAGGGAGAAATCAAAAGCTTTACAGACAAGCAAAAGCTAAGAGAATTCAACACCACCAAACCAGCTCTACAACAAATGCTAAAGGAACTTCTCTAAGTAGGAAACACAAGAGAAGAAAAGGACCTAGGAAAACAAACCCAAAACAATTAAGAAAATGGTAATAGGAACATACATATTGATAATTACCTTAAATGTGAATGGATTAAATGCTCCAACCAAAAGACACAGGCTCACTGAATGGATACAGAAAACAAGACCCATATATATGCTGTCTACAAGAGACCCATTTCAGACCTAGGGACACATACAGACTGAAAGTGAGGGGATGGAAAAAGATATTCCATGCAAATAGAAATCAAAAGAAAGCTGGAGTAGCAATATTCATATCAGATAAAATAGACTTTAAAATAAACAATGTTAAAAGAGATAAGGAAGGACACTACATAATGATCAAGGGATCAATCCAAGAAGAAGATATAACAATTATAAATATATATGCACCAACATAGGAGCACCTCAATACATAAAGCAACTGTAACAGCTGTAAAAGAGGAAATCAACAGTAACACAATAATAGTGGGGGACTTTAGCACCTCACTTACACCAATGGACAGATCATCCAGACAGAAAATTAATAAGGAAACACAAGCTTTAAATGACACAATAGACCAGATAGATTTAATTGATATTTATAGGACATTCCATCCGAAAACAGCAGATTACACTTTCTTCTCAAGTGCACACAGAACATTCTCCAGAATAGATCACATCTTGGGTCACAAATCAAGCCTCAGTAAATTTAAGAAAATTGAAATCATATCAAGCATCTTCTCTGGCCACAACACTATGAGCTTAGAAATAAATTACAGGGGAAAAAAACGTAAAAAACACAAACACATGGAGGCTAATCAATACGGTACTAAATTACCAAGAGATCACTGAAGAAATCAAAGAGGAACTCAAAAATACCGAGCGACAGATGATGACGAAAACACGATGATCCAAAACCTATGGGATGCAGCAAAAGCAGTTCTAAGAGGGAAGTTTATAGCGATACAATCCTACCTCAAGAAACAAGAAAATCTCAAATAAACAATCTAACCTTACACCTAAAGGAACTAGCGAAAGAAGAACAAACAAAACCCAAAGTTAGTAGAAGGAAAGAAATCATAAAGATCAGACCAGAAATAAATGAAATAGAAACAAAGAAAACAATAGGAAAGATCAATAAAACTAAAAGCTGGAAAAAAAAAAGAAGAATCCGGCTAGATAAGTGAGAAAGAAGCACACACTTAGACGTATTATATCCTGTTGAAGTATCTGAACTCTTCAGAGAAAGAAGATAACCTACAAACTTTCAGGCAGAAAGAACACATTATTCACAAAGAAAGAAATCAGGTTGGTGTTCATCTTTTCATCTGTAACATTGATGACTAAAAGATGGTATTATAAAATTATAGAATGTTGTTATAACGGTATGGAACTCTAAGAATTCCATACTCAGCAATGATATCATTGATTAAAAAAAGGATAAAAGATGTGATCCGACATGAATAAAGTAAACCACCCATAAAATCAGCTGAGGAAAGTACTCAAGGAAATACATTAAATGTAATAAGGATGATGTCAAAACAAATATCTGAAGAAAATATCAAGAATACAAGAAATAACAAGCATTGTACCTTATCTATAGTTAAAACTCTGATAAAGAGACAGAGAATTACAATCTAAGTGTTCCATAGGTTTGTTGAAACAGATGAGACATATTGCAGGGGGAAATTTATAATAGCCTGAAACTGAAATTCTAAACTGTCTCAGAAAAACCCAGCAGCTGAGGGTGAGGGAGCCTGAGGGGGAAGAGAGGGTTGTTGATTTTTTAATATAAATTTATTTATTTATTTTTGGCTGCACTGGGTCTTTGTTGCTGAGCACAGGCTTTCTCTAGTTGCAGTGAGCGGGGCCTGCTTTTCATTGTGGTGCATGGGCTTCTCATTGTGGTGGCTTCTCTTGCTGTGGAGCACGGGCTCTAGGCATGGCATGCGGGCTTCAGTAGTTGTGGCACACGGGCTCAGTAGTTGTGGATCGCAGGCTCTAGAGTGCAGGCTCAGTAGTTGTGGCACATGGGCTTAGTTGTTATGCAGCATGTGGAGTCTTCCCAGACCAGGGCATGAACCTGTGTCCCCTGCCTTGGCAGGTGGATTCTTAACCACTGCGTCACCAGGGCAGTCTGGAAAGAGAGGTTTAAAGAAGCTTTTTAAAAATTCTAGAGACTTGTAGGAAGTGGGCAGGTAAAATAGTTTATTAGAGTGGCATAAACATTATTTAAATTTTCTACGTTAGTATAAAAATAAAGGTTGCTGGTTAAAGATGGAAAATGAAGCACATAATTTTACTCTGTTCTCTACCAAGTCCTCACTAAAAGCTACAATAAATGGCTTTTTAAAAAAATTGTAAACCCACGAGGACAAAGAGAATAAGAAAGAGAAGACTGAAACCTAATTTTGTGAGCTGAAATGTAGAAAGATGAGTGGTAGTTGATTGCGAGCCACTGCTATAACCTAATGGAATTGTAAGCATTTGAAGCGTATAGCAGTGAAATGACCCCCCCTTATATCTTTCATGTTTCCTAACAAAGGCATTGTCACATAACAGCTTACTAATAAATTTTTTTAATGAAAAATATAGTTAAAGAGGGAAAAGTAAATACTAGTGGAATTCAAAAGCCTAGAAGAACTTCCAGAAAACCAGGGTCTGGAATGAGGAGGAAGTGCTGTGAAAGTAGAGAAACTTGACCAAGCCGGTAAAAGTAAAGAGAATAGAAGGAATGAGCAATTGAAATAATGAATAATTCTAAAATGAGGTGACAGGGATAAAACCAAGTGAGATATCATAATGAAGAAAATGATGCAGACCTGGCTTAAGATGGAGATACCAGTAGAAGGTAACAGTCAAACACATCATGTATGCCCTGTAGGGAATGGCAAGATTTCTTGGAAAACCCACGAGTAACTGAAATTTCCTTTCCAGTATACCTTCTAATCTTATGTTCATTGCTTATTTACAAAAATTGGTCATATAATTGATCAGAAAGACAACCTTAATAAACTCTGAAATATATTGTTTTTATAGATTAATTTCTCTATAAGCTAATAAAATTATAAGTCAACAACAAAATTATGACTGAAAAAACCTTAAACAATTGGGAACTTTTAAACTCTCTTGAAAACAAAACAAAATTAAACACTTTGGTCAAAGAGAAATCAAAACTGAAAAATTACATGGAAATTAACAACAAGGAAAATTATCATATCCAAGCTTATGGGCATGGGTAGTGTTATACTCAAATGGAAATGTATAGCCTTAAATGCTGTCATTATTTAAAAAATCTGAAAACAAATTAAATATGTGGTCAGTTTTAAGAAACTAGAACGAGAATAAAATAAGGTAGGAGAAGGTAATTAATAAAGATAAAAGCTAAAATTAATAAAATAGAAACTAAAAGACAATAGAAAGTATTCTAAACTTATTTTTGAAAGAACATTAAATGTTAATAAATAAGTTAACTAAATAATTAATTGTTAGCAAATCAAATCCAGTTGTATATTGAAAGGATTGTTATACCACTTCCAGGTCAATTTTATTTCAGCATTGCTAGAATGGCTCAACATTATGAAATGGCTCAACATATATGAAATGGTAATATATCAGTAAAATTTATTGCATCAATTTAAAGAAGAAAACTATATCAACAAATGCCAGCAGAACTGACCAGAGACACCAGACTGTATTCAGCACTCCTCTGGTTTTGAAGCTTATTTATCATACCTAATTCTGTTCTACAAGTGAGTTGACAATTCTTCTAGTGATAATAAGAGCAGAATGCTTGTGACTGCAACCTCCCTCACTTTCCCTTTCCCACCAGGAATATTTCTTATAAAACAATAAGTGCATATTGTTCTAATTTAAATGTTATCTCCTCTAGTTCCTTCATCATAAGTCATCTCAGACATGCAGTGACGCATTCTCCTGCAAATACAAATCACCATATGGGCCCTCTGACTTATGCACGAGAGACTGTAGAAATCTATGAATGGGGAGAATGCGTATCGCAGTAAACACCACCACCATTCATCCACGTACTCAGGCCAAGAAACTAGTGAGCGCCTTGACTCTCTCCACCCCTATCCCCTCATCTGACACATCAGTGTCTTAGCTCTGGCTGCCATAGCAATATACCATGGAGTGGGTGGCTTAAACAGAAATTTATTTCTTGCAATCTGGAGCTGGAAATCCAAGATCAGGGTGCCAGCCTGGTTGGTTAGGGTGATAAACCTCTTCCTGGCTTGTGGAAGGCTCACTTCTTGCAGCTTCCTTACACGGTGGTGAGAGCAAGTTCCTCTCATAAGGGTATCAATCCTATCATGGAGGCTGTACCCTCATAACCTCATCTAATCTTAATTACTTCTCAAAGGCCCCACCTCCTAATACCATCACACTGGGGGTGGGGGTGGATGTTAGGGCTTCAACATATGAACTTGGGGAGACATAAACATTCAGTCCATAACAATCAGCAAGTCCTAAAGCTCTACCTTCAAAATACATCCCCAGATCCAGCTACTTCTCACCACCCTCACAGTGGTCCAAGTCACCATCAATGCTCTCCTAGATCACTGTAGTGCCTCTTCACTGGTCCCCTGCTTCCACTCTTTCCCCAACTGCAGTCAGATTGATCTTTTTAAAACAAAAATCAGATTCTGTTGCTTTTCTGCTCAAACCCTTAAATGCTTCCCCTTGTGCTCAGACACCCTTCTGGACCTCTGATCTCACCCCCTACCGCCTGTCACCTTGCTCACTCCACTCTGCCATCCTGGCCTTCCTGCTGTTTCTCAAAAACCCAATGCTCATTCCCACCTTGGGCCTTTACATTTTAGGTGAGTCTGCTGGGAATGCTCTTCTCCCAAATCTTTGCACTGCTTTGCACTTTGACTTCCTTTGGGTCTCTGCTTTATGTCGCCACCTCAGAAAGGCCTTCCCTGAAGCATCCTATGGCAGCCCCTCCCACCCCAAAACTGTAAGCTTTCACCCTGCTTTGTTTCTCTTCAAGTGTATATCTCTGCCTAATATATTAAATTGTTACTTGTTTTTGTCTGCCTCCCACTAGACAGTTCTCCAGAATGTAGACACTTTTCTTATTCACTGCTCTATTCTTAATGTCTAGAAAGGACTTGGCTCATAATAGGTGCTCAATAAATAATTGTTGGATGAATAAGTGGAGATTTCTCCATGGTCATTTCCATAGATTGCCAATCCTTAGTTAGGTCTCCACTTCTGAGGCTTGAGTGGTATCTCAGGTCACGTTCCCCAGGAAGCAGACTCTGAGATGGAGATGAGCATGCAGGTTGTTTATCAGCACCAGTGGGAGGAAGGGAAGAAAGCAGGATTGGGCAGTGGGAGAAGTCGAGCTGTGATGCAGTCTTAGTAGGAGCTTCAGCCAACCCTACAAGAAGTTCTGAAGACAGATGGACCCTTGGAAGCTTTCCCAAGGGGACAAGGCAGTCCTCTTAGCTGATGCCATCTCAACAGCTGAGGATTTAGTCATCCACTTCTGAGTGGCACAGCAAAACATCTTCCACAGATGGGAGGACATGTGGTTTAATCATGGTAATGCCAAGGAAGTGTATGACTCTTTACCTAGAGACCTCATAATGTGGCATCTGATTCCTTGGCGATGTTACAGCCCTCCAGGGACTGGTTCATGGTCTGCCAAATCCAAAACCCTGATGGTGTGAGCACATAGAAAATGGACCTGTCTCAGAGGTGCACTCACATTAACTCAGGTTCACAGATAGCAGTGCATACAACTGCATGACAATATATTTTACAACTGACATAACTTCCACTGAAACTGCAGGTGTCAACAAGACTTGTCCCTTCTTTCCAGAGCCACCTACATACAGCTTCCCAGGCTGCATAGTGCGGAACCCTAGGGGCTGCCATTCATGCGGACTGCAGTGAGACTGGTGCAACCTCCACTGCCACAGCTGTGCAGTGCACCAGCCCTGAATAACCAATAGGTTGGTTGTTAAACATGGAACCAGGTGAGGAGAGTCAGGTAGGGAGACTTTAGAAGTGGCCCTCCAATAACAAGGGAGGGGAGAATGCAGTGAGGAGACAGTCCTCCTCACTGCAAAGATAGTCTTGCCAGTAGAACCACAGTATTACACGAAGTCTGTTGGCCAAGGTTCCATCCCAGGTGTAGCTTTTGAATGAGACCTCCCTTTAATCACGTTTATAACCAAGAGAAGAGGGTGCACTCCACAGGCGAATTCATTGCCTCTCTGCATATAATACAGTTTAAATAACGAAATACTGGCTAACTAAATAACTAAAAGAAGCTAAAGCTTATTTTAGAATATTGTTCCAATAAGGTTTAAAAAATATTTTTGTATTTTTCAAAAGGCAACAACAAATATGTCAATATATACTATATTCCTTATGGTCCTTGGTATGTAAAACTCTTCTGTGCTAATTTAGGTAATTAGGAGATACAAAAAGTTTGCATTTGGTTTATGAATGAAAACTCTAGTTGAGTAATCAAACAGACCAGTTCAAGTCCCATCTCTGTCACTTAGCAGCTTTGTATCTGGGGCAAGTTACTTGGTCCTCTAAGCCTCAGTTTCCTTATCTACAAAATGTCAATAATAACAATCAATAACAACTAATTCAGAGCGTAGCTTTGAATATAAAATCAAATTACATGACACAATGCATATAGAACGACACAACATCTAGTACTTATGTTCAAAAATGTTAAATATTATTGAGTAGAATCAGGCAAATTTTTTCTGTAAAGGGCCAGATAGTAAATACTTTTTGGCTTTGAGGGCCATTATGTCTCTGATCCAACTATTCAGCTCCATTAGTGTACTGCAAAAGTAGCCACAATAAATATAAATGAATGGGCATGGCTATGTTCCAATAAAATTTTGCCTACAAAAACAGGCAGTGGACTAGATTTGGCCTAAGACCATAGTTTGCCAACCCCTGGACTGGATAAACTGATTCATTTCATGGCACAATAGTAATATCTATACAATACTTTTTCTATCCCCTTTGTTGCAGACTCTTGAATTGATACTCAGTGATTCCAAGAGAATCTGCCTCTCCTTGCTTCTTCCTTAATGAACATGAAATACCAACAGCTCTAAGGGGGGAAAAAAAAAAAGGCTTCTAACCCTACTCATTCAACTCAGGCCTTCAAAGCCCAAGAGAAAAATAAAGTTGCCAATTGTCCTTGCTGGGCTCAACATATCCAATGTATCTGAATGGCTATTTTACATTTTCAGAAGTGCTAACAGATACCACATAATTAAGTGTATTAGCCGTGATATCACGTTATTCTGCATTTTGTGTTGTTACCTCCGAGCTCTGCCAATTGTGGATCTTAGCAACCAGTGGGTGGTGGCATCTCCATTTCATATTAATACTGAGTACTCATCTAGTCGCAGCCCCTTACTTTAGGAAATAAGACCCCTCTCAGGCATTTCAAAATAGTTATTTGTAATTTGTAATTACAAAAGAATCATTTAGCCTCTTAGAATTCCATCCAGATCGCATTTATAAATGTATTTAAATTAGTCTATTAGTGGATTGAATTGTGCATCCCCCCCCCAAAAAAAAAGTTTTATCCACACCCTAATCTCTGCAACCTATGAATGTGACCTTATTTGCAAAAAGAGTCTTTGCTGATGTAATTAAGTATCACAAGATGAGATCGTCATGGATTATCTGGGGAATTACCTAAAACCATTGCCAAGTATCCTTAGAAGAGACAAAAGAGCAGAGGACACAGGGAGAAGAGATGGCCATGTGAAGATGGAGGCCGAGATTAGAGTGATGCAGCCCTGTGCCAAGGAAAGCCTGGAGCCACCAGAAGATGGAAGAGGCGGGGAGAGATCCTCCCCCAGAGCCTTCAGAGGGAGCGCAGCTTGCCAACATGTTGCTTTTGGACTTCCGGCTTCCAGAACGGTGAGAGAATAAATTTCTGTTGTTTTCAGCCACCAAGTTAGTGGGGATTTGTTATGGTATCCCTAGGAAACTAACACACAGTCCAAAAAAATCAAGTGGAGTCAAAAGCAAGGCAGATTGTTTAACAAAATCATGACATTTCAAACTCAGCTACTTAACTAAAATATTCAGCCTACTAAACTATAGATCTTCTATGCATATATCACTTTGAACATGGATGTTCTTATCATTTGTGAGACAGAATTATATTGGAAACCTGTATTTTGGTTTCCCCAAGGAAAACAAACCTTGTCTCTTTTCTAAGATCATACCCCTCCCATACATCATTCAGGAACAATGAGGCATTCAGTTGTCCACGGCAACTTTTCCAAGTGCAATGTTAGAAACAAAGCAGGGACCACATAAAGGCACAATACAGCATCTCTGAATAAGCCATTCTTGTCTTATTTATTATCACCTCACATAGGACTCATTCAAATACATTCAGCAAGCACTTACTGTGTGCCTAGCAGATGCCGGACTCACTGCTAGGTGCTGAGCAGTCAGAGATGAGTCAGGTATAGTTCTTGTGGTTTAGTTGAGAAAATCGAAGTTGACTGAGAGAGACAAATAAGGAGTCAGGTATGGTGTGTGTGACAAGTGAGAAAGCATAGTGGCGATGGGAGGCCAAATAGAGGTGCCCCTGACCCATGAGGACAGGAGGAGAAGGAGGAGATGGAACCTGGGCTGAATTTTGAAAGCGTGGTTAACTGGATTCTGGGCTGGGACACATAGCATCAGGGAGCAGCAAGTGAGAGCTTGGAGGCCTGGGAAACTGCCAGAGTGTCGGTATATCTGGATTAGAGAATTATATTACAGAAAGGCTGAAGACGCAAACAGACCTGTGATGGTGAAGGGCCTTGGAAGGGTTCAGATTTCATCCTGAAAAACATTAGAGTGCCATTAAAGCAGCAGTCCCCATCCTTTTTGGCACCAGGGACCGGTTTCATGGAAGACAGTTTTTCCACAGATGGGGTGTTGGGGGGGGATGGTTCAGGCAGTAATTCCGGTGATGGGGAGCAATGGGAAGCGGCAGAGGAAGCTTTGCTCGCCTGCCTGTCTCTCACCTCCTGCTGTGCGGCTGGTTCCCAGCAGGCTGCAGACCGGTATCGGTCCACGGCCTGGGGGTTGGGGACCCCTGCGTTAAAGGGTTTGGCATCAGTTACTGAATGATAGGATCAGATTGCTTTCTGGAAATGTTCACGTTCTGCTGTGAGGATGTTGGATCTGGATGGGGCAGGAGTGGTCAAGGAAACCATGTAGAGAGGCTGTTGCCGCTCTCCATCCAGGCTTTCAGAAAACCTGGCGGTAGCAATAGGGGTGAAGAGGAGCAGAAGGTCTGGAGAGGGTATTAAAGGGCTAGTTTTTAGGGCTAGCTATAGGGTCGGGATAGGGGAAGGAAATGTACTTTTTTAAAATTACTCTCTCTCCTAAGTTTTTGAACTCCAGAAGGATTAAGCACTGTCTTTTTATTCATCTCTGTACCAGCCCGGCCACCTGTACAAAATAAGTCTTCAATTTGATAGTAGTTGAATCAAATTTCCCAGGTTTCTATTAGAAACTGAGGTTCCAGGTACTTCCCACAGTGCTCTCAGAATACCCTTCACTTTCAAGTATATAAAGCTATTATGAGAGATAATTTATGGCTCTCAGAAGGGCCTCCTGTTTTTGTCCATCTGCCCATTTAGCAGCCTCTTACTGGATTAATGGCCTGGTGCATGAATCATGTCGACAACCCGCACAGAATTAAGTGCTAACAGGAGGTTCCAGGAGAGCCACCTCTGATGCCTTCTAGAGGCCCAAGCAAAGGCCAGCCATGGTTGAAACCCCGATCCCAACCCACCCCCAACCCCAGGTCTCTCACTGGCATCCGTAGCATACACATTTATACTCATTCTGTAGAAAGGCCCGTGTTCATGTCTCCCTAGGTACAATCTCTAAAGAAATTCCTACAGCACTGCCTATGGAAGCCTTTTTAAATCATTTTATGAATAGCAGACTGGCTTCCTGAAGGCAGAGTGCCTCCAATGTGCTTCGACAGATAGGCTTTTACATCAAGAGGAGAAGGAAACCAGAGAAAGTAAGACTGAAAAGCTACTCAGGAGTTGGCGGGGTAGCAACGGCATGGAGTCATCCAAGAAGGAGAGGTGACTTTGGGCTGGGTTGCAGGGATGACTTGAGCTGGGTCTCTAAAACTTTGGATTTAGCCAAAGTTTTGGAGGGAGTGCTATTGACAGTTTGGGGCTGGATAACTCGTTCATGCTTCATGCATGACATAATGCTTAGCATCCCTGACTCCTGCCCGCTACGTACCAGGGATCCAAAATATTCCCCGACATATACGCTTCCAAATACCCCCGGAGGGCTGACCTTTACTGGGTGTGTGAACCACTGATGGATAGCAAAGGGGAATGTGAGAGGGTGATTCAAATGGAAGAGACCAAGGTGTGGAGAAGGACTCATGAGACATTCTCCGACCACTGGTAGAGCATTGTGACTGTGGTAGAGGATTCGAGAGGAAAACAACTTTTAAAAGAAGCTAAAAATGAGGTTTGTCATTAAATTCTATTCACAACATGTCCAAACGGCCCCCAAAGACCCTGTTAAACACTAATGTCGGATTCAGTTAAGAAGTCAAAGGCGTGTAGTAGATGGAATATGAGCTCTGACTTCAGACCTAGTTTGAATCCCAGCCTCACCACTTACTAGCTGTTTCCCTGGGCAAGTTACTCGTGGTCTCTCAGCCTGCTTTAACAACTTCAAAATGAAGATCATACTTCCTCAAAGCATTGTGGGAATCTCATCGTGTTTGAGGAAGTCATTAAGAGGACATGACCCCAGTTGACCTTCAAGCTGGACCCAAGCAATCAGAAGCTCCTCACTCCCTGCTCCCCTGTCCTTGGAATATACATTCTGCCCACTGTACCCACACTAGGAGCCACTTAAAGGACACAGCTTTGATAGAGCAATGTATTATTGAGAACATCTAGACAGTATACATGACTGAACCCCATTAAGGCTTCTACACAAACTCTTAAGATTCTGGTGGGTAGGTGGGGAGATCTACTTATGTTGCAGCCACCCAGGACAAACCTCATATGTAAGGTCTCTTGCTTATTAAAACTGCCACCTACCAATCTGCAATGATCTGCCTCTTTCTTTGGTCTCTCTTTGTTCCCCACGTAAGGATACCAATTCTGAATTTTACCAGGAAACTCCCAAGGATGCAAACCAACACATCAATCTTACATTAAAAACATTTGAGGGCTTCCCTGATGGCACAGTGGTTGAGAATCTGCCTGCCAATGCAGGGGACACGGGTTCGAGCCCTGGTCTGGGAAGATCCCACATGCCGCGGAGCAACTAGGCCCGTGAGCCACAACTACTGAGCCTGCGCGTCTGGAGCTTGTGCTCCGCAACAAGAGAGGCCGCGACAGTGAGAGGCCCGCGCACCGCAATGAAGAGTGGCCCCCGCTCGTCGCAACTAGAGAAAGCCCTTACACAGAAACGAAGACCTAACACAGCCAAAAATAAATAAATAAGCTTTCATTAAACAAACAAACAAACAAGCATTTGAGCCTTGAAATAACTACTTTGCAAATGAATATATGTTCTACCAGTGTATCTATTTTTTTTGTAAGTCCTCTAAATTTTGGCTTTATGTTGTTCACAGTTAGCTGGAAGTTTTTTCCTCTTTTTTGTTAAGCAAGGTAATATTTACACTAACTTCAAGTGTCCAATTTGGTGAACTTTTGTAATTTTTTACAATCATTGAACCACCACCACAATCAAGAAATAGAACGATTCTCTCACCCTAAAAAGTTTCCTCACCTCATACCCAGCATCTCCCCTCACCCTGGCTCAGGCAACCATTGTAACATTATAGGTTAGAATATTATAGAATTTCATATAAATTGACTCATACAGTATGGAATCTTTGTGTTTGACTTCTTTCGTTTAGTGAAATATTTTGGAAATGTATCCATATTGTTGTCTATGTTAGTATTTCCTTCCTTTTTATTGCTGAGTAGTTTTCCATGGTATGGATACACTACACTTTGTTTATCCATTCAAAGGCGATGGACATTTGAGTTATTTTCAGTTTGGGGCTATTACAAATAATGCTGCTACAACCATTCATATACATGTTTTGTCTAGACATATATTTTCATTTCTCCGGGGTGAATACCCAGAAGTAGAATTTCTGCTTGTATGGTATGGTTGTATGGTAATGAATCTTTAACTTTTTAAGATAATGCCATACTCTTTGCCAAAGTGACTATATTCCCACCAGTAATGTCTGAGAGTTCCAGGTGCACCACATCCTTGCCAACACTTGGTAGTGTCAGTCTTTTTCACTTCCTCCATTCTAGTGTATAGTGGTATCTCACTGTGATTTTTGTTTTATTTTTATTTTTATTTTTTTATTTTTTGCGGTACGCAGGCCTCTCACTGTTGTGGCCTCTTCCATTGCGGAGCACAGGCTCCGGACGCGCAGGCTCAGCAGCCATGGCTCACGGGCCCAGCCACTCCACGGCATGTGGGATCTTCCCGGACCGGGGCACGAACCCGTGTCCCCTGCATCGGCAGGCGGACTCTCAACCACTGCGCCACCAGGGAAGCCCTCACTGTGATTTTTAATTGATATTTCTCTGATGACCAATAAAGTTGGACACTTTTCGTGTGCTTATGAAAATGTTTAATCAAAATATCCATCAAATGAAATGCCAAAATGCAGTTATTGGAAGCAATAACTTCACGAGCACAGGAGCTACTGAGCAAATTAAACAATGAGCCCCTAAATGGTATACAATATTGATATTGAAATTCTGTAATTGCATTTTGGGATATCTCAACTTGCAGAATGAATCATTTGCTGAAGTACCTATTTTTTTTTTTTTTTCTTTGCGCTACACGGGCCTCTCACTGTTGTGGCCTCTCCTGTTGTGGAGCACAGGCTCCGGACGCACAGGCTCAGTGGCCATGGCTCACGGGCCCATCATGTGGGATCTTCCCGGACCGGGGCACGAACCCGTGTCCCCTGCATCTGCAGGCGGATGCTCAACCACTGCGCCACCAGGGAAGCCCTGAAGTACCTATTTTTAATTGGGTAAATTTATGTTCTATACTGGAATGAAATGAAATTTAGGAGGCCTATAATTATGCAGAATCATAAGTAGAGACAACTTATTTGATGAGGTTTTTCTTATGAAATATTTGTTGAAGAAAGTCACTCTGAATGAAGGCAAAAAAAGTCAGCATCTGTGAAAATATTTGGGCTGAAATATTTACACATTTCAACATGCAAAAACTTAAAATTGTGAATATGCTTGTTTTAGTTTGCTAATGCTGCCATAATAAAATACCACAGACAGGGTGGCTTAACAGAAATTTATTTTCTCTCAGTTCTGGGAGCTGGAAGTCTAAGAGGAAGGTGTCGACAGGTTTATTTTCTTCTGAGGCTTCACTCCTTGGCTTACAGATGGCTGACTTCTGGCTGTGTTCTCACGTCTTTTTTGTGTGTGTGCTTGTACCTCCCTGGTGTCTTTCTGTGTCTAATTTCCTTTTCTTATAAGGACACCAATAAGATTGGATTAGGGGCCATTCTAATGACCTCACCTTAACTATTTTTTAAGACCCTATGTCCAAAACTTGTCTCGGGTGTATTTGGCGCTAGGGGTCAAGGCTTCAAGATAGGAATTTTAGGGGGATATAATTCAGCCCACCACACTCTTCCATTTAGCAGACCAGTTCTGACATCCCTTTTACTTCCACATAACACAGGAAGAAACATGACCGCTGGCATCTAGTGAAGGGTATAAATGGGCCAGAGGGTAAATGCCCTCTGCCCTGTAATCTGCAGTCACCCTCGTGCTCTGTGCTTTCCACGTGTCAGCATGGACCTGCCAGGTTCCAAAGTCCACCTGTTTAGGCCAGTAATATCTACCTGACCTTCTCACACTGGCACATTTAAAAAAAATAGTTCTGTTTCTTCTGTTTGTAAAAGTAATATATGCTCATTGGGGAAAAAAAAAAGACCAAACACTGGTGAAGTATATAGAAGAAAATAAGATCACCTCCAAAAATACACACCCAGAGATAGCCACTGTTAACTACATTTGTTGTATATCCATCAGAATGTTTTGTCTATGCAAGGACTTGTGTGCTTTTTAACATAAAAAGTAGAAATCATAACATATATAATTTTTCAGCTTTGTTTTTTCTACTTAATATATTCTGGACATATTTCCCTTTCTATAAACAGCTATCTTAAGACTTGTCAAAATTCAGCCTGGCCAGCTGTGCCACCACCCAGGCCTCGGTTTTACTTAGACTCTTTGGAATGAGGTAGAAGTTTCAGGGCCAAGAGAGTCAAAGACCATTCAAGGTTAAGCAAAGTGCAGCCTTTAGTCCCGTACTGTTCCAACCTTCTTCCCGAAGGTGGGATGCACAGATTACCAAGTGATACTGGGCCCAAGTCAGGAAGGCTCGGGGAGTGATTTGGGAGCTGATGACAAGCAGCCTCTGATATCCTGCAGGCTTGAGGAGAACTGCCTTTCTAAGGTGGAAGCTGCCCTTACCTCTTTTACTAACCTTCCTCCAGGCTGAAATTGTGACCCTTAGGCACTCCCAATCACACTTCTATTCTCTCATTTGGGACACTGAGGGGCATCTTTCTTCCTCCAGTTCCCAAACAGACAACCTAGAAAGCAATTCAGCACAACCTCCAACAAACAGAAACTATCGAAAAGAAATTTACAAGTATCACACATTCTCCTCCTTTGCTTCAAATACACAGTCCATCTTCTGGGAATTGGGCCCGGAGGTGGATAAGGAATATAGATGTTTGTCCTAGTCTGTTCATTCAATCTCCACAAGAAAGAAAAAAATTACAGTGTAAGAGAGTCATCAGCCCAGCCACATAATATCCTTTTAAACAAGTGCTAGGAATTCCACTGCCTAAAAGAAACTATATCAGAACTTATTTCCTATTGATAGATATCATAGGTTATTTCCAAACTTACTAAACAATACTTCAATGAACATCTTAGATATATATTTTGTACTCTTGCCTTAATATGTTTCCTTAGAATATATTCTGAGGGGTGGAATGTATGGGTTGAAGGGTATATATTTTTCAAGTTGTGATAACTATTTCTAATTTGCTCTCTAGAAATGTTATTGCAGTTTATATAATTTCAATTACCTTGGTTATATACCTAGGAGTGAAATTGAGTCTCATTTTGTAAACCTATGTTTAACTTTTAGAGTAACTGTCAGATGGTTTTCCAGAGCAACTGCACATTTTTATATCCCATCAACAATGTATGTGGGTCCCAGTGTCACCATATCCTCATCAACACTTGTTATTATCTGTCTTTTACTATAGCTGTACTAGTAGGTGTGATGTGGTATCTCAGTGTGGTTTTGATATGCATTTCTTTGGTGACTAATGCTGTGACTATCTTCTCATATGTTTACTGGCCATTTGTCTATCTTCTTTTAAGAAATGTCTATTCAAATCCTGTGCCCATTTTTTAAATAGGTAATTTTTCCTTTTAATGTTGAGCTATAAGTGTTCCTTACATATTCTGGATAGTACTAATTCCTTATCAGATATATGAGTTGAAAAATTTTCTCCCATTCTATGGGTTTCTTTTCACTTTCTTAATAGCGTCCTTTGAAGCCCAAAAGTTGTAAATTTTGATGAAATCCAATTAATGTATTTTTTCATTGGTTGCTGAGCTTTAGGTTTCACGTCTAAGAAACCATTGCTTAATGCAAGGTCAGGAAGATTTACCCCTATGAGTCTTATAGTTTAAACTCTTACATTTAGGGCTTTGGTTCATTATTAGTTCTTTTTTGTATATGGTATGAGGCAGGGGTCCAACTTCATTCTTTTGCATGTGGATATCCAGTTGGCCCAGCACTATTAGAAAAGACTAATCTTGGGACTTCCCTGGTGGTCCAGTGGTTAGGACTCCACACTTTCACTGCAGGGGGCACGGGTTCGATCTCTGGTCAGGGAACTAAGCTCCCTCATGCTGGAGGGTGCGGCCAAAATAAAAAGAAAAAAAGATGACTCTTTCCCCCACTGAATTGTTCTTGGCACCCTTGTCAAAAATTAATTGACCATAAATTGGTTTATTCTTAATTCTGTTCTGTTGATCTGTATTCTATCCTCATGCCAGTACCACATAGTCTTGATTAAAATAGTTTTGTAATAACTTCTGAAATCAGAAAGGGTAAGTTCTCCAAATTAGTTGTTTTTTTTTTTTTTTTATGAGTGTTTTGGATATTCTGGGTCCCTTGCATTTCCAAACGTATTTTTCTACTATTAATTCCAAAAGTACTTTCTATGTTAAGGATAGTAACCCTTTATTTATTAAACATATTACTATTTTCCCTTGTAAGTTGTTTATTTTTTCTATTTAGTAGTTTTAATGTTTAATTAGTTTATTAATCTATGACTCTTTCATTCAGTTTGGGGATTTGGCTATAGCTAACTTGTTGGAACCTCAATCTTTATTCTGCCTAAGCCTACGACAGTCATTTAATCCTGCCATCACTGATCACTATGAAACTCAGACTCTACTCTACCTGAGTCACAGTATTTGTTAGTCTCTTCTTATGTAAATCGCGTGAAAGATTGAAAATGGCCAAAAACTCTTTGACACTCCTCCCATCAAGCGATAGGGTTTGTGTCCCCTCCCCTTCAACTTAGGTGGGCTCTGTAACTGTTTTCATCAACAGAATATGGCAAAAGCTCACTCTGTGCCTGGGCTTAGGCATTAAGAGTCTGGAAGCATTCACCTCCTGTCCTTGGAACATTCTCTGGGAGCCCTAAGCTGCCATGTAAGTCTGACCGCCCTGAGACCACCATGCTGGAGAAGCCCTGTGTGGGAGCATCCCACAGCCGAGGGTCCCAGCTAAGCCCTGCCTTTCAGTCATCCCTTCCAAGAAACTGTACAAGCCAGTGAAGCCTTTCAGAGCAGTCATCCACAAGCTAAACACCATCAGATGACCCCAGTTGATACTCACGATGGAGAATTATCACCCAACTAAGCCTGCCTGAATTCATGACCCAAAAAATCATGAGATAGAATTAAATGGTTGTTGTTTTAATTGTGGCAGTAATTTGTTACAAAGCAATAGATAATCAGAAATTAAACTGGGCTAATAGCCACCCATGTACTGGTAAGAC
Organism: Aethalodelphis obliquidens; assembly: GCF_003676395.1. NCBI lineage: Eukaryota > Metazoa > Chordata > Mammalia > Artiodactyla > Delphinidae > Aethalodelphis > Aethalodelphis obliquidens. Next base: position 24,486,583 of record NW_020837950.1, on the reverse strand, counting down.
AGGTGGAGTAAAAAGAAGCATATAATCCTTAAAAGAAAAACATTTTTCCTTTTAGAAAAGAGGAGAAAAAGTAATGGTTGAAAATCAAATGTGGAAACTTTTCAAGCTCTGTCCTCTTTGCAGATTCTGGATGAGACATTAAGACTATATAGGAGCTGAGTGGTATAAAAAGATGAAGCTTTGAGGAAGTCAAATAAGGGTATGGCTTACTCCCTTATCGTGGTTGATCTCTCTGAATAGTCCTCCCCCTATATACTCGAGCAAGAAGATTCTTCTTAGTTCCCACATTTCTATGATGGAAGAAATAATAGGAAGAATAGACCATGGCTAAATTCTAAAGTGCCCCTTGTGAGCTTTCAATGCAGAATCTATTTTAAAACTGCTCCAGCTGTTGGTGAGAATATGAAATGATGCAGCTGCTATGGAAAACAGTATCGTGGTTCCTCACAAAATTAAACATGGAATTACTATATGATCCAGCAATTCTACTCCTGGATACATATCCAAAAGAATCGAAAGCAGGGTCTTAAAGAGGTGTTCGTATACCCATGTTCATAGCGGTATTCTACACAGTAGTCTAAAGGTGGAAGCAATCCAGGTGTCCATTGATAGATAAATGAATAAACAACATGTTAGGTGATTACGTAGAGAATCATTGTGACACATGCTACAACATGGATGAGCCTTAGGACATTATGCTAAGTCACATTAAGCCAGTCACAAAAAGACAAATACTATGTGATTCCACTTGTATGAGGTATCTACAGTAGTCAAATTCATAGAAACAGTAGAATGGTGGCTGAGAACCAGATAAGCTCATTAGAAGACCACCTGAGGCCAGATTAAAGGAGTGCAGGCCCTGCACACACACTGATCCTTATCAGCAACTCCACCCTTCAACCATTGCTATAAAACTCCTCACCAAATCCTCCCAGGTGGGAACACACAGTTTTCTAGGGCACAAGCTTGCTGTGTCCCCCTTAGCCTGGCAAAGCAATAAAGCTATTCTTTTCTACTTCACCCAAAACTCTGTCTCTGAGATTCAATTCAGCACCGGTACACAGAGGCCAAGTTTTCAGTATCAATACCCAGAGGTAGCCAAACTAGAAAATTTGAGGGTACAGCCCCCAAGACTGTCCTCACTTCTGACATCAACTGCAAGTTCAAGGGTTCCCCAAACTACCCTCAGGTTCAATAATTCACCGAAGGACTCAGAACTCACTGAAAGCTATTGTGCTCAGAGTTACTCCTTATTACAAGGAAAGGGTACAGATCAAAATCAGCTAAAGGGAGAGACACATAGGGCAGACTCTGGGAAGGTTCCAAACACAAAGCTATGCTGTCCTCAGGATGCAGTCCTCTGCCGGCGTCAGTATGTAACAATACACACGGAATATTGCTGACCAAGGCAGCTCACCTGAGCTTCTGTGTCCAGACTTTTTATGGGGTTACAGAGGCATGATTGAGGGAATGGTTATCCACACGGTTGAACTCAGTCTCCTGAGTTGAGATAACACATGACTCAAAGACACCCCCCTGAACCCCATGTGTGGTCTTTCTGGTGTGGCTAGCCCCTACACTAAGCAAAGACACTCCTACCCAGTATGACATTGATTACCTCCTAGTAGCTGATAGCAAAGTCAGTTTTTTTCTCTATGCAAGGCCAAATTCCTTACTACATAGCATATGTCAAAACACACATTGGCTTTTAAAGCTTCTACTCAGAAGTAACACGTGGCATTTACTCTCACATCTTTGGATAAATCAAGTCCCAAGGCCAAGCTTGACTTCAAAGCGGGTGGTGAGGTACATTCTTCCCATAGCTGATTAGGTATAGGTGATTAGAAATCCTGTCTACCACGTGAGTGTTTTTATGTGTATTAATTCATTTAATTCTCTCGACAACCCCCTATTACTACCTTCATTTTCCAGATAAAGAAACTGAGCCACAGAGAGGTTCAGTGACATACCCAAAGTGGCACAGGTAGTAAGGGAAGAGCTGGGATGCCAGGTTTCAAGCCCAGGAACTCTACCTCCATAGCTCATGCTTTTTAAGACAACTAAGGGAGAAAAAATCCTATAGCTTCTTCAAGTTTCTTTTTTTCTACATTCAAATAATACTTGATGAATACTTCTGAAGTACTCCAGGCACTGGACTGTGATGTGCTGGAAATTAATGGTGAATTAGACGTTAGGCACTTGCCCTAGTGAAGCTGAAGTTTTTCTACTTTCTTCTTGGACAAAGGGATTTGGGGTGGAAAACAGGAGCTGGAATAACCAGGCCCCACTCCTCAAACACACAGTCACCACTACTACAACTACATCACACTCATTCCCCCAAACTAAGATCAAATCTTACCCACCCACTTCTTGAGACTTTGGAGGAGCAAAGAAAGAGGTAAGGGAAAAATAAAAGTGAAAATGGATGAAATGAAGTAAAAGCTATTAAAAACCCAACAGGATGACTCTTTGCCACTTCTCCTTACTTCAGATTAGTTAACAACAGGTACAGCATAGGCACTGCCCAGTTGATGGCAGTGATAGACTGTTGTCCCATCTGTAAGCATCAACCCTGTCCTTACCCCTCATCCTCCAGAGTGGACACATTCTCTTGGAACTACTGAAGAAAGAATGTGTTTTTTTCTGCTGGGTTTTCTGAGAAGACAAAATGTTGGCAGCTATCTTGTCAGCACTAGAGATCAGCCTGTCTGAGAATGGAGCCACTATAGAGGAAAGCAGGCAAGCCCCAAGACATGTGAATCAAGCCTTTGACAGCATTTGAGCTCCTGGATCCAGCCATGCCTGAGGTCAAATGGCCTAGACTTTTCAGTTATGTGAGCCAATTAATCCCCTTTTTATGGCAAAGAAGTTGAGTTTCTGCTATTGAAGTCAAAGAGTCTTAATACACCTATATATTTATCCTCTTTTTAAAGTTCCAATGCCAAAGAAGCCATCATGTGCCCTTCACAGGAAGGGGAAAAGTTCGTCTTTAAGAAATGAGAATAAACCTAAGGAAGGCTGGTGCGGAAAGCTTGGCCTCTCTGCACAGGTGCCAAATTGAACCTTGGAGACAGAGTTTTAGGTGAAGTAGAAAAGAATAGCTTTATTGCTTTGCCAGGCAAAGGGGGACACAGCGGGCTCCTGCCCTCAAAAACTATGTGTCCCAACGCTTGAGGATTTGATGAAGAGTTTTATAGCAATAGTTCAAGGGTGGGATTACTGACAAGGTTAGGGTGTGTGCAAGGCCTGCACTTGCTTCATGTTGGCTTAATGTCGTCTCAGCTTCTCTGGTCTCTTTAATCTTTTTTTAAAATTAATTAATTATTTATTTATTTTGGCTGCGCCGGGTCTTAATTGTGGCACGCGGGATCTTCATTACTGCATGTGAACTCTTAGTTGCAGCATTCATGTGGGATCTAGTTCCCTGACCGGGGATCGAACCTGGGAGCTCTGCTGGGAGCTCTGCTGGGAGAGTCTTAGCCACTAGACCACCAGGGAAATCCCTGGTCCCTTTAACCTTGCCTCAGGTGGGAGCTTGGCTGCTCCTCCCTTGATTAGCAGCTGTTCGAATCTGCCCTTTGGAACTCAGGGAAGGTCATGAAGACTGGAGTCTTGCCTACAAGAAATGGGGGACAAAAAGGCTTCTGTGCCCAGGAGCCCCACAGGGTCCTTCTTGGTTTCAAGTTAAATGAAGCTCATGGGGGATGATACCAATTTCCTAGGCACCAACTGCTGAGACTGTCCCCCTTCTACCAATACTTATAGCCCGCAATTTCTAGGAAAGCATGAATAGCAACAGAAGGAGGAATTGGCTACCAGGATGCATGGAGAGACACCAGCAAACTGCATATCATATCTCCACTAAAAAGATTTAGTATTAGAAAGCTACAGTGAAGTCTCATATCTCTAAAATTCATCGCAGCCATAAAAAGCACCACCATATTTTCACAAGCTATTAAAACAGTTAAAATGAAAATCCATTTGGGGTTTCCCTGGTGGCGCAGTGGTTGAGAGTCCGCCTGCCGATGCAGGAGACACGGGTTCGTGCCCCGGTCCGGGAAGATCCCACATGATGGGCCCGTGAGCCATGGCCACTGAGCCTGTGAGTCCGGAGCCTGTGCTCCGCAACAGGAGAGGCCACAACAGTGAGAGGCCCGCATACCACAAAACAAAACCAAAAACAAAACAAAACACAATGTCTGTCTCTGAAAAGTATGATTTGGCAAGGTGGTTGTAGGAGTTGGGGTGGGGGACGGTTAGGGAGAGGACAGGAACTTTCATTTTTTACTTTATAAACTCTGTATTTGATTTTTTTTTTTACAGTGAAGATGCATTTTATGACAATTTTAATTCGTTAAAAACAACTGGAAGGAAATTTGTAAAATATTAACAATGGTTGTCTTTAGGTAATGGGGTTTGGGAGATTTTTTTAATGTCATCTTTCACCTTTCTAAACTTTTTTAAGATTCCTATGATGAGCATATGTTTCTTTATGCCTGAAAAAAAAAAAACATTTCAATGAGATGATGCATTTGAAAGCACTCTGTAATCTGTGGAGCAATTCAATTATAAAAGTGATTTCATTACTACTGTAAAACGTATTAAATGCTGGCAATGCCATTTGTAAAGTCAGAGGACAGATCCACTAACCAACTACCCGAGCACTCAAGTTTTGCGCAGCTGCCGCCTTCCGGAAGGTGGGAGGGAGGCCGGACAGACCACCACCGCCCACCCAGAACAACTATAATGCTTAAGAGTTGGGGCTTCCCTTGTGGCGCAGTGGTTGAGAATCTGCAGGCTAATGCAGGGGACAATGGTTCGAGCCCTGGTCTGGGAGGATCCCACATGCCGCGGAGCAACTAGACCCGTGAGCCACAACTACTGAGCCTGCGCGTCTGGAGCCTGTGCTCCGCAACAAGAGAGGCCGCGATAGTGAGAGGCCCGCGCACCGCGATGGAGTGGCCCCTGCTCGCCGTAACTAGAGAAAGCCCTCGCACAGAAACGAAGACCCAACACAGCAAAAGTAAATAAATAAATTAATAAACTCCTACCCCCAACATCTTCTTTTAAAAAAAAAGAGTTTATCTGGCAAAACCGAAGGTGTTAGATTAGAAAAGCATTTCTTAGGACTGTGCTTCTCAGCCCAGGAGGCATATTAGAATGGCCTGAGAGAATTTTTTAGCGCTCCACCCCCAGAGATAAGAAATCTATTGTTTAGGGTGAGGCCCGGGTGTGAGTATTTTTAATGTTTCCCAGTTAATGCTAATAAGCAGAACGGAGAGTGATAGCTTTGGGAAAACTCCCATGTAATGTGGATAAATTCTCCATGTAAAGTGCTGGGAAGAGTTCTAAAACCCCTCTGGGAACATTTAACTCTAACCAAAAAACTAGAAAAATATTGCTTTCTTCAAACCAACCTGAGGTTTTTGTCTTTTTTGTTTTTTTTTAAAGTAAGAATTTTAATTGCTACTTCTGTCCTTACAATTTACAAAGGTCATCATGGAGATAATCTTATTTGATAATCTCATTGAATTATGATAATGTATGTAAAGTGCTAATAGGTGTAACTCTCTAGACAATTCTGGGAGGTAAGGGAGGCAAAAACCATTATTTACATTTCGCCCAGGAGGGAATTGAGAGGAGAGCGTTCAGAAGTTTCCCAAGATCCAGCAGACTTGAACCCAAGTAACTTCCCCAATTACAACATGCTTCTTTCAAAAATTGGCTTGTATCTTTAAGTTGCCAATAACATTACACTAGAACAAAAGATTCAAAAAAAGGCTTGTCTTCCTCCTTTCCCACTGCATCCTCGGGATCTAGAGAGCAAAGTGAAAGTACAGTCGTCCCTTGGTATCCATGGGAGATTGGTTCCAGGACTCACACAGATACCAAAATCCAAGGGTGCTCAAGTCCTTTCTATAAAGTGGTGCTGTATTTGCATTTAGCCTAAGCACACCCTCCCGAATACTTTAAATCATTTCTAGATTACTTATAATACCTAATACAGTGTTAGTGCTATGTAGACAGTTGCCACTGAGCAGCAAATTCAAGTGTTTTGGGGAACTTTCTGGATTTTCCCCCCAAATATTTTCACTCCACGGTTGGTTGATTCTGAGGATTCAGAGGCCACAGATTTGAAGGGTCGCCTGTGTTATGTGAACATATTTTACGTGAAACTGTGCCACCAATAGTACTCCTGGGAGCAGGGTCCGGACACATGAGTAAGTGTGTATTGAATGAAAGAATGAATGACTGTATCCTGGTAGATAACATTACCCCCATTTGTCTTAGTCCTTTCAGACTGCTATAACAAAATACCATAGACTGGGTGGCTTATAAACAACAAACATTTATTTCTCACAGTTCTAGAGTCTGGGAAGCTAAGATCAAGGCACTGGTATATTCAGTGTCTGGTGAAGGCTCACTTCCTGGTTCGTAGACGGCGGTCTTCTTGATGTAACCCCACGTGGCAGACAAGATGAGGGGGATCTCGGGTATCATTTATAAGGGCACTATTCCCATTTGTGAGGGCTCTACCCTCATGACCTAATCACCTCCCAAAGGCCCCACCTCCTAATACTGTCATATTGGTGGTTAAGATTTAACAGATGTATTTGAGGGGAAGGCCATAAACATTCAGATATATAGATAGAACCATTTTACAGGGGAGGTATCTGAAACTCCAAGAGAGAAGGTGAAACTCCAAGAGGGAAGTTGACACTCCCGAGGTAACAGGAACTTATGCCAGACAGAACTGGAAAGAAAGAGAACTCGGGACAACCAACTCTGTATTTTTACCCACATACTAAACTGCCAACTTTTGCTGTATTTAGAGACCAAGCCCCAAGGACAAGCCCTTAGAGATAATTTATGTGGCAACTCTTCTCTAGATATTATACAAAGATGTTATAATAGGAGGAATATTGAATAGGAGTTGGCAGCAGTGATTTGCTATTATAGTGTTTTATTGAAAACAATTCATTTTACTGAAGACTTACTTCCAGAATCCTTAGTCTGATTAATGACAACCTTCTGGAATGATTATTTTTAAATAAAAAAGATTTTACTTCCTTAAAAATTCACATAATATAGTATGTGACAGATCACCATAGTCATATATTTAGATCCACAATTACTAGACACAAATAAAAGAGAGCTGGAGAGAAGACATCATACATGCTTTTAATCAGGAAAGAAAAAGACCTCTCTAATCAATGTCTTGCAAAATCGTTAACCAAAGTCGTAAACTGAAGCTCAAATAATTGAAAAATGAAAATGATCCGTCTACTCGTGATAGGGAGATTGCAGTCTAATAAAAAAGTTGAATGCATATATTGATGAAAAGGATTGACACTGCCATTTGGTAATTGGCCAACAGTCATAAACAAATGGAAGAAATAACCAAGTTGAGAGCAGATGTCAGAATTTTCCCCATCATCTTTAAGAGGTCACAACACATTGATGTAGAATTTTGATGCTCAAATCATTAGTTATGTGGAATAGAACTGACAGTGGTAAAAGGCATTACAATTCATCCATCCATCGTCATTCATCCATCCATCATCTGTCTGTCCATTCATTCATCCACTCATCTATCCATCCACTAGGTTGAACAACATGAAATTGCCATTATTTGATCAATTTTGACTTACAAGGAATGCAAATTCATGTGGTTCAATATAAAATATTCAATTAATACTTATTGAACATACTGCCATGTTCAATGCACTATGTAAGGCTTGGGGAGTAAAGGTTGAATAAGAAATACTCCCCATTTCTGAAAATCTCTACTGGGAGAAACATACACCAACTACTGTTTATAAGAGAGTTACAAAGTGCTATGGGTTTATATTGATTACTGTACATGCATAGAAAGAACATATAGCAAATTGTCAGTAGAGATGTGGTTGGTGGGAGTTTGTAACATTCTTTTTCCTTTTGCTTATTTCTACCTTAAAACTTTTTATTCAGTGAACATGCATTATTTTCATAATCAAAAGTTTTTTGAAAATGTACCATGAAGGCTGAAAAATTGATGGATATTAATAGATATGTATAAGATAAAGGATGTAAAACTTAAAATAGATGAAGCAACCTAGGTAAATAATAAGTGAGAAACTGAATATACAAAAAGACAATGGTCAGACCATATACAAAAATAGAGCTCTGACCCACAACCTGTAGCAACCAGCCTGGGAAACCAATCTATTATTTATAGTAACCAGACTGGAAAGCCAGTCTTCTATCTATAAGTCAGACTGCTATCTCTATCAACCAGCCCAGGAAGCTAAATAATAATCGCTGTAACAGTTGGCCCCAAATCAAGCCAGGACTTGATTAATAACTGAACTTTCCTAATATTTGTCCCCACTTTGAACTTAGGACCAATCAGACACAGCCCAATATGCACCCCTAACCAATCACATAGGATGCCCCACTTCTAGTTAGCCCACCTCCAGGTTCTCCAAGCCAACAGGCTCCAATCAGGGCATACCCGAAGCCTTCGCTTTGTTTCACTGTAAAACTTTCCCACTCCTCTGCCTGCCTTTCAGTCTCTGCCAAAAGTCAAGTAATGGTGGCTGACTTCCTTGCTATAGCAAACTCTAAACAAAGACAACTTGCCCCTTCTCATTTGGTTGATCTTCATTTATTTCCACAGAAGAGAAAGAGAAATGAACTCGGGAGTGAGCTTAGCACACAGAATGCAAATGACAAAGGCATATACATTTATGAGAAATGAACATTAGAGCAACTGTCCATACCCCACTGATCACAGGGACTAGCTGGGTTCTGGTTAAGCTCCAGGAAGATGAAGTTGTTTTAATTCTTGGTATTTCCTTTTCCACACCCTCTTTCAGCATGCTTTACCCCCCACTCCTTAACCTGAAAAGGAAAATCTAGAGCTACCATATGCCTCTGATTTGGTTTGACCTTTGAAGGCTGGCTCTGAATCAGGAAGACCTTAGGAACCAGATTCTATCACTTAGAATATCAACTCCATGAGGGAAGGGAGCAAGCATGTCTGTTCAGCCCACCTCCATGTGCCCAGCTGAATAATTGAAATAAACATGTGGATGCATTCAGGGTATAAGCACTATGTGGTACATGCAGGAAGACAACTCAAATGAATAGCTTGTGTCAAAAACCTATTTTGCTTCCCTGAAGTTATTGAACCAAAGCACATTCAGAGAACACCTATGGTCCAACACACCAAATGTGGTCTAAATAGACTAGCCACACAGGAGCTGAAGATTGGGGTCATCACTGCATAGTGATTTGTCCTATGATGTTCAGTGCTTAGTTGGATACAGCTGCATTTCTAACTCCTTCTTTCGTGTTCACTGGATAGTAAACATGAATCACTATTAATAATAATTTTCCACCGCACGTCCAGAACAATCCATGCAGAGAAAATTGGAACTTCTTCTTTGCTGAGGTCCAGTCCCATCAATTTGATGCTCATTTTATAGAAAGGCCATTGAGCAAAATTAATGTACCCAAACAAATAGAGTTTGTCCTTGTAACTGATTCCGAGTATGACAGGAAACAAAAGGGCTGCCTTAATGACCTCCTCTGAGAAATTTATTTTCAGAACATTGAGTTATTTTCTTCTACTTGACCAGATTGGATTAAAAGTTTTATAAAAAAAAAAAAAAGAAAAGAAAGGAAGAAAAATAAAACTTAGTTGTCTGTTTTCATAGAAATCACTTTGAGATCTAGCTTCATTTAAATTCACTTGTTATTATCCAAATCAAATAATGTTATAATCTTCGGGTTATTTTACTTCTTTACATTTGACACTTCTTTTCCCATTTTCTTCACATTGCCCCCAGCATGTTTTACTCCCAGCCTCTTAACCTGAAAAAGAAAATCTAGAGCCACCATATGCCAGAAATGAGGGAGACTGAGCCTCTTTAAAATACTACTATACCTTGCCAGGAGATAACACTTTAGACTATTATCCAAAAACTCTGGCCATCCTTTTTCTGCGGTATTGGACAGATCAGTGAGGGTACCTGCCTCACTCTCAGTCCCTGGCGGGGGGGGAAGGCCTCCCCCACAGCCTCTGGAATATTCTTTTCCATGTGATCTGCCTGTCTCCTGACCTCCTCCATCACAACCAGTTGGACCAATTGGGAAGCTCTATCCAAACAGAAAGGGTAGGAAGAAAAGACGCCAACCAGAGTGCCTTGGTCAGAAATTAGATCTAGAAAGTGTGAAGAGAGAATCAGCTGGGTTCAAGATTCTGAAAACTTGCAAAGAGAAGGCATGAGTGAGCCCATGTTACTCATAAACAGCTGCCACAAGGTCAGGAAGGTGTGGACAGATGGGAAGTTGTTCATGGGTAGTAGCAGGAGAAGAGCCGAAGAGATGGGGCAGAGCTGAATCAGCAGAATGGCAGGGAATTGGTGACTCCTTGCTGCTGAGGTGCAAGGAGAGAAGCTAGTTCCTTATCAGGTTTCCCTCCAGTTCAGCTGGACCACAGCTTGTAAACCCAAATAACATTTCGGATTGTATTATAAGTATCATGGGAAGCCACGGAATATATAAGCAGAGGGGGAACACAATTGGAAATGCAAGTTAGGAACATCACTCTGGCTGCTCTACAGAAAAGAGATTTGGGTGGAATGCCTGGCTGATACCTTGGGTTGCTTGTCAAATACCTTTTCCTCCCTTACCTCTTGCAGACAGAATTATAATTTGGTCTGGTGTACATCTATTCAGGGTGATTCAGGATAATGGGATCATATTCCCAACTCCAAGGGTAACTTCTGATTGGTCCAAGTCAATATGATGGTCCCATTCTCCTTGTCAGTGATTGGTTCCATAGTAGACATGTGAACCAGTTCTGACTAATGAGCTTTCAGGGGAGACCTATCGTGGGAGACTTCTGGGAATGGCATCTTCATTTGTAGGAATGCACCAGGAGACAGTACCTTTCTGCTTCTGGATGTGGCTGTGTCTGGCTATGAAGCTGCTGACAACACCTGCAGTCATCATTCACCCATGAGAGTGGCAGCCTGAGAGTGAAGCCAACAAACTAAGCGTGGATGAGCTAAAGGATGGAAAGAACCTGGGTCTCTGGTGACAGTGATGAGGCCCTGAGTGAACCAGCTCCCAAACGTGCCCTCTTGTTGGCCTTTCTCCTAAGTCAGATAATGAATTTCTTTTAAACCAATTTGAGTTGGTATTTCTGTTTCTGCTGCTTATGACTTCTTAACTATTTAGGGGGCTAAAGTACAAGTGAGAGTCCAATTAGAAGATGTTGGAGTGGTCAAGACAGAGATGATGGTGAACAAGGATGGCAGTGGTGAAGATGATGATTCAAGAGATATTTCAGAAGTAGAATCAAGAGGGTGAGGGGTGGATGAATGGAAGGATGGTTAGATTAAATCATTAGGAAAGTTCCATGCCATATCCCATGTTGCCAATGTCTGTCTTAGTCTATTTGGGATGCTATAACAGGAATACCATACACTGGTGGCTTATAAACCATAGAAATTGATTGGAGGCTGGGAAGTCCAAGATTGTGGTGCCAGCAGATTTGGTGTCTGGTAAAAGCCTGCTTCCTGATTAATAGGTGCCCATCTCTTCACTGGGTCCTCACATGGTAGAAGAGGGCAAGAAAGCTCTCTAGGGTCTTTTTAAAGAGTATTAAATCCATTCATGAGGGTCCCACGCCCACAACCTGATCACCTCCCAAAGGCCCCACTTCCAAACACCATCGTATTAGGAATTAGATTTTAATATATGAATTTTGGGGGAAACACAATCTGTGGCAATTACTTAATAGTTTAATATGCCCTTTGAAAATTTCTTGTGGACCAGAAATGATTGCAGTTGTACTTCTGAGGTTCTTTTGCATCTCATTCATTGGCCAACAGTACCAACTCTGTGATAGAAGTTAAAAATAGTGTCAGCCTATAAGTTTGTTTGTTCGTTTGTTTTTTAACCTGTGCCAGAGTCCAGAAGTATAATTCTGGGAGTAGAAACGACTTTGCAGCCACTCTCCAGTGTTTTCTCAGAACCAAGAGTGACAAATTCCAATTGCCAGAGCTTCCTTAAACAAATAAAGATTTCCTTTATTCTGAGGCCAGCTTGATGGGAAAGCCTAGCAGAGAAGCAGTCTCCAGAAACGAGTGGCCAGAGGTCATTTTAGTGTAGCTGGGGCGTCTTTGTGGGTGGCTTGGACAGTTCTGGATACAGTTACATGCATGTGCCTCCTGTCATCTGACTGTATCTGGACCCTTGCAGGTGTGCCTGTCACACACCCAGTGAGGAAGGGACTGTGTGAGGAAGCTCAGAACACATTCAAGACACCCCGAAGAGTTAATGGAACCACATTCAGCATATGGTGCTTCATAGGCAGATTTCCATCAACAAAGAGCTTTCATTGTGAGGTTTGGAATCATGGTCTTTTCATCCATGGAAAAGCATTAAATCTGGTCATGTATAGGAAGAAATTTTCCTTATCCTTTTTTTGACCACTTCTTAGGTTTGCTCAGTGGTTTCCTTTTTTTGATAGTCATAGATTCCAGGAAAGCTATGCTAATAGACACGTTGAGGTTTTGGCTGGGGACCTTCCATCTAGTAATGACAGATGCAAGTTACTGAGATGGGGTTTTACAGTGAGTTGAATAGTGTCCCCTGTTTAAAAAAAAAAAGAAAATATCATGTCCATTCAAAACCTCAAAATATGACCATATTTGGAGATAGGGTCTTTGCAGATATAATGAGTTAAGACGAGGTCATCCTAGATTAATGGAGGCCCTAAATCTAATGACTGGTGTCCTTATAAAAAGAAGAGAGGACAAGCAGAGATAAACAGAGAGGAGCAGGATATGTGATGTTGGAGCAGAGATTAGAATGATGTGTCCACAAGGCCAGGGATTTCTGGGAGGTACCAGAAGCTGGAAGAAACAAGGATGGATTTTCCCCAAGAGCCTTTGGAGGGAGCATGGCTCTGCTGACACCTTGATTTCAAACTTCTTGCATTCAGAACTGTGAGAGAATAAATTTCTGTTGTTTTCAGGCACCCAGTTTGTGATGGTTTGTTAGGGCAGTTCCAGGAAACTAATACAGGCTTCAAAGGCTGAGCCCCAGATCTCTTTGCAGGCCCACGCCTGCTGACCCCATTTCTTCCTCTCCACCAGGGGCTTAAGGATGACCTATTTTCCTTTTCTTTCAGCAACTGTCACCACCCGCTTGCCTCCCCTCACCCAAGCCCAGCAGCAGAGTGGTACCCAATTTTCCCAGGTCCTCCTTTTCCTGCTGACAAGCTCATAATCCTCTCTTTGCTTTCATTACTTTTTTTTTTTTTTTACTAATTACTACAGACAGACAGGCAATCACACAAGTAAGAATGCAGGGGAAATTGCAAGGTTTATAAAACGTGTTAAACCACTGCTCTTCTGGTCTATCTTGTTCCTGGATTTATCTAGCGTCTGCAATTAAATTGGCACTTGGGTATTTTTCCTTTCTGTCTGTTAAAACAAAAAACAAACAAAAATTGAATTGTATACTTCTCTACAGTTACAACAATTTTAAAATATTTCCTAAAATTGATATAAACTGCACAAATCGGAAGTACCAATGCATTTTCATCAAGTACTTATATTTTTAACCACCACCACAGCCTTGTATGCCATGAACCCATCCCCATCTCCAACCAGGATTTTGGAAAAGAAAACCTGGCAACTTTTTGCTTAACTCTCTTCTGAGATGGCCTCTGAGGAACCAGGCTTCTGTCCTTCGTGTTCATTCTGGAGTGTGGGGCTAGCCAACCCTTTCCCTCTTTTCTTGTTGAGATGTACCCTTTCCTTTGGGAGCTCTTCTCATTTGGCAGATGTGATCATCACTGAAGAGGTCGTCATAGCCCCTGACTGACATCTGGGAACTTCGGTTCCCACCATTCCTAATAAGAGTGGCTCACTATGCCTAAAATGTTTGTGCAAACAATATGGTTTATGCTGAACACGTGCTTTGTTTCTAGGGATGTGGAATTTTGGTAGATGCTAGGCAGGGGGTGCCTGCATGACTAGCCCCAATAAAAACTTCGGACACTGAGCCTCTAATGAGCTTCTCTGGTAGACAACATTTGACACGTGTTGTCCCAACTTGTAGTCTAGGGAGGTAAGAGTGTCATGTGGTGCCTCCAATGGGAGAGAGCTCTTGGAAGTAAGGACCTGGTTTTTCCCAACTTGGTCTCAGGTGCTTTTTCCCTTTGCTGATTCTGCTTTGCGTCCTTTTGCTATAATAAGTCATAGATGTAAATATGACTATATTGTGAGTCCTCTTAGTGAATCATCAAACCTGGGGATGCTCTTGGGGACCTCCCAACACAGGCTTTCTCTGTGATATTTGGGGAGCAAATATCAATACTATCAAAGAGAAGTGGCGGGTTTATGGCTTTCACTACAAAGTTTATTTACATAACTCCTTTAAATCTAATTTTACTTATTCATTCATTTGTTCATGAATTTATATGCTTTGTCAAGCACACATTATGTTCTAGTCACTCTCCTAGGAACTGGAGGGAGCGAGAGAGAAATACAGAGAGAACATCATATCCTTCCCTGCAAGGAGCTCACAGTTTCACAGCACCTTTGAATAGAGAAATAATTAAACTTCAGTGGGAGAGGTGCCACTAGAGGAAGTCAGAGCAAGGATTTGGGGAGAATACAGGACAGAGACATGGTGATCTCTGCTTAGGAAAGTGGGGACAGTGTTCCAAAGGAGTTGGCATTAAACTGGGATTTAGAGGTCAGGTAGAGGTTGGCCAAGTGGAGAAGAGGGTAGGGATTTCCTGTCAGCAAGAATAAAGCCACAGAGGCATGAAATAACTGGTTCTAGGAATAGGGAGATGCTCAGGATGGCTGCAGCTGGGATGAGGTCAATCGTGGGGTTGATGTGAGCAGTTAAGAGCCCAGTCTGGGAGGAATTACATGCAGTGCTAATTTTTTCTTTTAATAAATTTATTTATTTATTTTTGGCTACATTGGGTCTTTGTTGCTGCGCATAGGCTTTTCTCTAGTTGCAGCAAGCGGGGGCTACTCTTCATTGCGGTGCACCTGCGGGCTTCTCATTGCGGTGGCTTCTCTTGTTGCGGAGAGTAGGCTCTAGGCGCACAGGCTTCAGCAGTTGTGGCACGTGGGCTCAGTAGTTGTGGCTCATGGGCTGAGTTGCTCCGTGGCATGTGGGATTTTCCCAGAGCAGGACTTGAACCTGTGTCCCCTGCGTTGGCAGGTGGATTGTTAACCTCTGCGCCACCAGGGAAGTCCCTGCAATGGTAAATTTTTAGGTTTGTTTTTGTTTTTTGGTGAGCAATGGGATAACATTAGAAGTTAGTGACTGTCCATCAACAGATGAATGGATAAAGAAGATGTGGTGTACATATATATAGATATAGATATAGAGATATATATCAATACAATGGAATATTACTCATCCATAAAAAAGAATGAAATAATGCCATTTGCAGCAACATGGTTGGACCTAGAATTTATCATCTTAAGTGAAGTCAGACAGAGAAAGACAAATATCACATGATATCACTTATATGTGGAATATAAAAAAATATGATACAAATGAACTTATTTACAAAACAGAAATAGATTCAAAGACATAGAAAACAAACAAACTTATGGTTACCAAAGGGGGAAAGGAGGGGAGGGATAAATTAAGAGTTTGGAATTAACAGATACACACTACTGTATATAAGATAGGTAACCAACAAGGACCTATTGTATAGCACAGGGAATTATATTCAGTACCTTGTAATAGCCTATAATGAAAGAGAATCTGAAAAAGAATATATATATACATATATATAACTGAATCACTTTGCTGTACACCTGAAATTAACACATTTTAAATGAACTATACTTCAATAATAAAAAAAAACTATCTCCTAAAAAAAAAAGTTGTTGACAATGATCAGAACTGTGATTTAGAAAGAACCTTCCACTGGTTTCCTAAGTGAAGAGAGGCTGTATAATAGAATGGCTAAAAGGGTGCAGCCAGACCACTGGCATTCCAACATTAACTCTGCCACTTACAGCTGGGTGATCTGGGACAAATCACTTCACCTGTATGTACCTTAGTTTCCCCATGTGTAAAGAGGGGATAATAAGAACACCTGCCACAGTGAGCTGTTGTGAGGGTATATAAGCTAATAAACTCAAAGCATGTGGAACAGCATCTGGTTCTCAATAAACTGTAGCTTTCATTATCACTGCATAAAAGCAGTGTTTCACAAGCATTTTATCTGCATGTAAGTTTTTGGGAACAGATTCTGCTTAAAGCAAGATCCAGTATTAGTATAAGATAAATTTGGGAAATGACAGAAAACTGAGAATCAGGATTTTCTTTAATATATCTGTATTCAAATCACAACATATACAAGTAGATATTGAAGTGGAGCAGAATACAAAGATTGGAGGGTTCTTCTGGAGGATCTTTGTGTTTCTTCAAGACAATAATAATTCCCCGTGAAGTAAAAGTCCACTGGAGCTAGCTAAACAAAGCCAATATAGATTATCAACCAAGTGGCTATTATCAGATTTATAATATTATGGTATTTATAATATATTTATAATATATCAGAAAGGCTAGTGTTCTTTCTGTTTTCCATGGTTACACATGGCATATCAGTTGAATCATAACCTTAAAAATCAACCTCATCTAATTAAGACATTCACCTAAGTCAAGTAGTCAAGTCAAGTCAAGTCTTTCTTTTTCCCCCATTGCTATACAAACCTTGTAATGCATTAAAATCATTTTAATGTAACTTTTTAGTAAAGAAAAACCAAACAAACACAAAAATTAAAACAGTGCCAAAAACAGAAGTAGAAGCTCCAGAATTTTCATATAGGAGGGATTTAGAAGTAACCAGGTATTTGGAACATTCTTTTTGTTTGTTTGTTTTTTGTTTTTTTTTAATTCTTTATTGGAGTATAATTGCTTTACAATGGTGTGTTAGTTTCTGCTTTATAACAAAGTGAATCAGTTTGCAGATGACATGATACTATACATAGAGAATCCTAAAGATGCTACCAGAAAACTACTAGAGCTAATCAATGAATTTGGTAAAGTAGCAAGATACAAAATTAATGCACAGAAATCTCTGGCATTCCTATACACTAATGATGAAAAATCTGAAAGTGAAATCAAGAAAACACTCCCATTTACCATTGCAACAAAAAGAATAAAATATCTAGGAATAAACCTACCTAAGGAGACAAAAGACCTGTATGCAGAAAATTATGACACTGATGAAAGAAATTAAAGATGATACAAATAGATGGAGAGATATACCACATTCTTGGATAGGTATTTGGAACATTCTTATCCCATAGCCTAATAGCTATCACTTTCACCCTCAATTCTGTCTTTGAGCGTTTGACTATTGTATCAGTTTCTTGCCTTTGTTGGCATTCCTTGGATTCCATGGCTTGTGGCCACATCAGTCCAATCTGTGCCTCATCTTCACATCCGCCTTTATGTGTGTCTTCTCCTCTTCTGTCTCAAACTTCCCTGTGCCTTTCTTTTATAAGGACACTTGTCATTGGATTTAGTGCCATCTGGGATGATATCATCCCCAAATCCTTAACTTAATTACATCTGCAAAACCTTTTTTTCCAAATAAGATAATATTCACAGGTTCCAGGGATTTGACAGGGACATTATCTTTAGGGGGAAATCACCATTCAACCCACTACCACCACCTTGTATGAAATAGCACCCACCCATTGTACTACCATCATTCTGTACTCCTCACCCTGCGTTATTCTTTTTCATAACGTTTGTCATAATTTCACATTCTAATATTCTCTTGGCTACTTTTTATCGTTTATCTCCCCCAGGAGAATGGAAGCCTCATGAGAGCAGAGGTGCGTTCACTCCTCTCTTCCCAGCACTACAATAGCACTTGGCACAATTTATTTGTTGAATGTATGGAGGAACTAGGAAACTTTCTTGAGTCCATGTTTCCTCAGTAAGGATCGTTTTCTGCTTAGGGGTGAAAATAAAGATCACTTGGGGTACCTTGGAGGGATGAGAGTTGTTGATGGAGCCCAACCAGTACCACTAGCAAAAAGCAGCAGCTGAAAAAAAATGATCAGAAATTTCAGGTGGGATTTTACTCCAGCCAAGTCTCTTCCCTGCCCCTGAATTCTCTTTCTTAACCCTTTTTCCTGATCTTGACCCCTCTTATATGCTCTCACAGCAGCCTGTACTTCCTCCACATAGCTACAGCATACTGTATTGTAACTGCCTGTTTATTTGTTTGTAATTTCCATCTCATCATACTCTCCCTTACGGCAAAAACCTTGAGATCTTTGCTGAGCTCTGCGAGTTGTTCTGGCAAATTACAGAACCTGAGGAGGTCATGGGCCTCCCAAATTTATAGCCAGTTGGTCATAAAAGGGGGTGTCCTGGGGACCCCTGAATTGTAGCTGGCATCTGTAGTAAGGACAGTCTTATGGAGAACTGACCCCTTAATTTGTGGGATCTGTGCTAACTCTGGGTGGTTAGTGGCAGAATTGAATTGTAGTATGCCAGGTGGTGCTGGAATGCCTATCCTGAATCTTCCAAGGGCTCCTTGCTCCGGGGTGTTAAAAAACCTGAGGCTCACAACGAAGACTGGATTTGAAATACAGATGTTGACACAGCCTCCATTAACAAAAGCCCCAGCAAATAGCGGCAGCGCTCTGTGTCTTTTCTTATTAAAGGAGCATTATTTTACAGGTGACGGTGACATTGGACATGGTGCATTTAGGCCTGTGTTAGGATGTTCTAGGATGTAGTGTTAGGATGTAGAGTGATGTTGTAAGAGTGATGCCACGTTTCATTTAAAGATCTTGCATCTTCTAAACCCTGACTCTTATTGAAGAATGGAATCCTAAGGGAATATTCCATGGGAACAAAATTAAGAAATATCTGTGAGAAATACTGGAGGCAGCAGAGCCTTAGAATTCAAAACTGAGATGCTGACACAGGGATATATTTTACCACGTTTACGAGAATTGAAAAAAAGTCTGCTTTGGCTGATTGATTTGGTAATAAACATTGGCTTTACCGATCAACTTATTTTTTTTTTTTTTTTTTTGTGGTACGCGGGCCTCTCACTGTTGTGGCCTCTCCCGTTGCAGAGCACAGGTTCCTGACACGCAGGCTCAGCGGCCACGGCTCACGGGCCCAGCCGCTCCGCGGCACGTGGGATCTTCCCGGACCGGGGCACGAACCTGTGTCCCATGCATCGGCAGGCGGACTCTCAACCACTGCGCCACCACGGAAGCCCCCGATCAACTTTTAAGTTAGATTTTTTACATACACTGAATGAGCCAAATCTCCAAATCTGCAAAACTTTCTAAAGTTTTGGCAAAAATATACTTAAAACTCATGATAAGATAAAAGCATTTTAACAAATAATATTGTATTGCCAAAGGTCTATAGAAATGTTAATGTTCTTATTTTCTCAATTCTGAGTTAAAAAATAAAGTGCCTTGAAATGAAAGAGTTACAGTACAATTATTAATTACTGATAAGTCTTTTAAAAGACTTTTTGGTATACTTCCCAGAGATTGACAAAGTGAATAACTCAAACAAAGGAGGACCTAAATGAATTGCCTTATAATAGATCATAAAAAATAATTTTTGATGATAGAGTGCTATATGACTTTTAGCATTTGGAAGATCAAAGATCTGAGTGACATAGCTATTTCAAAGTATTCACCATAAGCATCTATTTATTTGAACATATTTTCTCAGTGTTTATATCTATAAAAACTAAAACTACGAATAGAACTGATGATGAATCCTGTCTTATCTAACAATAAGTAATATTCCTCTACTAACATGTGAACTGTGGACAAAAAATAGCACTATTCATCTCACTAAAAGATACATTTCCATAAAAATATGTTATAGGAGATTATATTAGACTAAGCCTTTTATAGATAAAAGTTATAAACTTTGGATAAAATATAAAAACAATTGTTTGAAGACACTGGAAAGTAACCAAAAGCTAGCAGGCAGGATTTTAAGGGATGGCTACTCTTCAAAGAATTGAAATATAATGAGTGTGATTTATGCTCATACATCTTTTTATCTGAGGGCACTACTCGGTCTGCACTGTGAAAAGCAGCGGGAACTCAGAAAGCCACAATCTTAATGGCTTAAGGAATTAGAGAATGGACCTGGGGCTCCCAGAGCATCTGGAAGTTGAGGATGAAACTCCTGAAAAGGAAGGAGTAATAGAGGGAGAGAGCTCCGAAATCTACACATACACTCTGCCCAAGTCCTTGGTTGACTCCTGAACTCTGTGTGCATAGGATAAAAGTTAACTACCGTAAGTCCCCTACATACAAATCTTCAAGTTGCAAACTTTCAAAGATGTGAACGTGTATTCGTGTCCAATCATGTAAGTTAGTTCACGTGTCTGCTGTACATTGTCACGTGCGTGCATCCTCTACAAGTGGTTGTGCTTTTGTGTATTTTACTGTACAGTACTGTATAGAGTACAGTAGTACAGTATCTTTATTTCAAGCCCAGGATGTCCGGAAGCAAGCGTAAAAGCAGTGGTGATGTAGCTGGTACTGCTAAGAAGCGCCAGGAATTGGAGGCCCAGAGAAAGGATGAAGAGAGACAAGAGGAAGAAGAAGTAACTGCAGAACCGAAGAGATTCACAATGTAGGAAATGGCAAGGGGATTTTCTTTATGTGAGGAGGCACTGTTACTTTTGGAGGCACAGGACCCGATCGTAGAACAGTACATGAAGGTTGCAGCAGCCGCTCAGAATGCAATCCAGTGCTACCGTGTCATCTACAATGAGAAAAAAATAGCTACCCAGACATCACTGGATTGTTTTTTCAAGAGAGTAGATAGAACTGAATCCAGCAAGGAACCAGAACCTGTGCCATCAACGTCAGGCGTGAGTGAAATTGCAGCTTGCCCTCCGTCTCCTATTGCTGACGATCCTTCAGCTCTACCATCTCCCACCTCCTCTCCCTCCAGTCAGTAACTCTTCTTGCCTGTTCACTCGATGCCAGCCCTGTTGTACTGTACTACTGTACTTTTCAAGGTACTGTACTGTAAGATTAAAAATGTTTTCTTTATTTTTTGTGTTTGTTCTTCATGTATTATTTGTGTGAGAAGTATTATAAACCTATTACAGTACAGTACTATGTAGCCGATTGTGTTAGTTGGGTACCTAGGCTAACTCCGTTGGACTTACAAACAAATTGGACTTACGAATGTGCTCTCGGAACAGAACTCATTCGTATGTAGGGGACTTACTGTACCTGCAAGAATACATCAACATGTATCAGAGGAAGATAACAGAATCTAGAGGCTCTACAATGTATCACCTACAATTTCCAGTACACAATAAAAAACTAACAAGAATATAAAGGAATAGGAAAGTTTTGGGGTTTTTTTACTTAATTTTTTTGGAGTATAGTTGCTTTACAATGTTGTGTTAGTTTCTGCTGTACAGCAAAGTGAATCAGCTGTACATGTACATATATCCCCTCATTTTTGGATTTCCTTCCCATTTAGGTCACCACAGATCACTGAGTAGAGTTCCCTGTGCTATACAGTAGGTTCTCACTAGTTATCTATTTTATTATTTATTTATTATTTTTATTTATTTTTTTTGCGGTACGCGTGGGCCTCTCACTGTTGTGGCCTCTCCCGTTGCGGAGCACAGGCTCCGGACGCGCAGGCTCAGCGGCCATGGCTCACGGGCCCAGGCCGCTCCGCGGCATGTGGGATCTTCCCGGACCGGGGCACGATTCCCGAACCGGGGCACGAACCCGTGTGCCCTGAATCAGCAGGCGGACTCTCAACCACTGCGCCACCAGGGAAGCCCACTAGTTATCTATTTTATACATTGTAGTGTATATATGTCAATCCCAATCTCCCAATTCATCCCATCCCTCCTTTCCCCCCTTGGTGTCCATACGCTGTTCTCTAGTTGTGTCTTTATTTCTGCTTTGCAAATACGTTCATCTGTATCATTTTTTAGATTCCACATATAAACAATATTATACGATATTTCTTTTTCTCTTTCTGACCTTCACTCTGTATGACAGTCTCTAGGTCCACGTCTCTGTAAATGGCACAATTTCTTTCCCTTTTATGGCTGAGTAATAGTCCATTATATATATGCACCACACCTTCTTTATCCATTCCTCTGTTGATGGGCATTTAGGTTGCTTCCATGTCCTGGCTATTGTAACTAGTGCTGCAATGAACATTGGGGTGCATATATCTTTTTGAATTATGGTTTTCTCCAGGTATATGCCCAGGAATGGGATTGCCTGGTCATATGGTAGTTCTATTTTTAATTTTTTAAGGAACCTCCATACTGTTCTCCAGAGTGGCTGTATCAATTTACATTCCCACCAACAGTGCAAGAGGGTACCCTTTTCTCCACACCCTCTCCAGCATTTATTGTTTGCAGATTTTTTGATGATGGCCATTCTGACCGGTGTGAGGTGATACCTCATTGTAGTTTTGATTTGCATTTCTCTGATAATTAGTGATACTGAGCATCTTTTCATGTGTTTGTTGGCCATCTGTATGTCTTCTTTGGAGAAATATCTATTTCGGTCTTCCGCCCATTTTTTGATTGGGTTGTTTGTTTTTTTGATATTGAGCTGCATGAGCTGTTTGTATATCTTGAAGATTAACCCCTTGTCAGTTGCTTCGTTTGCAATGTTTTATCCCGTTCTGAGGGTTGTCTTTTGGTGTTGTTTATGGTTTCCTTTGCTGTGCAAAAGCTTTTAAGTTTCATTAGGTCCCATTTGTTTATTTTCATTACTCTAGGAGGTTGGTCAAAAAAGATCTTGCTGTGATTTATGTCAGAGTGTTCTGCCTATGTTTTCCTCTAAGAGTTTTATAGTGTCCAGCCTTACTTTAGGTTTTTAATCCATTTTGAGTTTATTTTTGTGTATGGTGTTAGGGAGGTTCTAATTTCATTCTTTTACATGTAGCTGTCCAGTATTGAAGAGACAGTCTTTTCTTTTGTCTGTTCTTGTCTCCTTTGTCATAGATTAGGTGACCATAGATTAGGTGCCTGGATTTATCTCTGGGCTTTCTCTCCTGCTCCATTGTTCTATATTTCTGTTTTTGTGCCAGTCCATACTGTCTTGATGACTGTTGCTTTGTAGTGTAGTCTGAAGTCAAGGAGACTGATTCCTCCAGCTCCATTTTTCTTTCTCAAGATTGCTTTGGCTATTTGGGGTCTTTTGTGTTTCCATACAAATTGTATTCTAATTCTGTGAAAAATGCCATTGGTAATTTGATAGGGATTGCACTGGATCTGTAGATTGCTTTGGGTAGTATAGTCATTTTCACAATACTGATTCTTCCAATCCAAGAACATGGTATATCTCTCCATTTCCATTTGTGTCATCTTTGATTTCTTTCATCAGTATTTATAGTTTTCTGAGTACAGGTCTTTTGCCTTCTTAGGTAGGTTTATTCCTAGGTAATTTATTCTTTTTATTGCAATGGTAAGTGGGATTGTTTCCCTAATTTCTCTTTCTGATCTTTCGTTGCTAGTGTATAGGAATGCAAGAGATTTCTGTGCATTAATTCTGTATCCTGCAACTTTACCAAATTCATTGATTAGCTCTAGTAGTTTTCTGGTGGCATCTTTAGGATTTTCTATGTATAGTATCATGTCATCTGCAAACAGTGACAGTTTTACTTCTTCTTTTCCAATTTGGAGTCCAAGGAACAGGAAAGTTTGACTCATGGTTCAGAGAAAAGGTAGTCAGTAGAAACTGACTCCAAGATGACTCAGATGTAACAATTAGCAAAGACTTTTTTTTTTAATTGAAGTACTGTTGATTTACAATGTTGTGTTATTCAGGTGTACAGTAAAGTGATATATATTCTTTTTCAGATTCTTTTCTATTATAGATTATTATAAGATATTGAATATAACTCCCTGAGCTATACTGTAAGTCCTTGTTGTTTATCTATTTTATATATAGTAGTGTGTATATGTTAATCCCAAACTCCCAGTTTATCCCACCACCTTTCTTTCCCCTTTGGTAACCATAAGTTTGTTTTCTATGTCTGTGAGTCTATTTCTGTTTTGTAAATAAGTTCTTTGTATCATTTTTTTAAGATTCCACGTATAAGTGATATCATATTATATTTGTCTTTCTCTGACTTACTCCACTTAGGATGATAAATTCTAGGTCCATCCATGTTTCTGCAAATGGCATTATTTCATTCTTTTTTATGGCTGAGTAATACTCCATCATATATATATATATATATATATATATATATATATATATATATATACACACACACATACCACATCTTCTTTATTCATTCATCTGTTGATGGACATTTAGGTTGCTTCCATGTCTTGGCTATTGTAAATAGAGCTGCTATGAACATTGGGGTGCATGTATCTTTCCAATTATGATTTTCTCTGGATATATGCTCAGGAGTTGGATCACTGAATCATATGCTAACTCTATTTTTACTTCTTTAAGAAACTTCCATACCGTTCTCCATTGTGGCTAGAAAAGAGTTTTAAACAGTTATTATACATATATGCAAGGACATGAAAAAATATATGGTCAAAATAATGAATTAACAGAAAAAGTCAGCAGAGATATAGAAATTCTAAAAAGAGAGAGAGAGAGAGAGACAAATGGAAATTCTAGAACTGAAAAGTACAAAATTTGAAATAAAAAATTCACTGGGTAGTCCTAACAGCTATTTAGAAATGGCTGAAGGGTTGGTAAACTTAAAAACAGGTTAAAAGAAATTATCCAATCTGAAAAACAGAGATAAAAACTATTAAAAAAATGGACAGAGCCCTACTAGCCTTCAAGACAATATTAAAGAGCCTAACATACATGTAATAGGAATCACAGAAAGAAAGGGAAGAGAGAATGGGGCAGAAAATTTTTTGAAAAAATAATGACAGATTTCCCCAAATTTGGTAGAATACATAACTTTAAAAATGAATAAACCCAGCAAAACCCAAGCAGGATATATAAAAAAAGAAATTCATACCACAAACATCATGGTCAAACTATTGAAAACCAGATAAAGAGAAAATCTTAAAGGCAGCTAGGGAAAAATGACATAGTAGAAATTGAGTGGGTGGGTAGAGGGACAGGATTCAGAAACAACAAAAGCTAGAGGACAATGGAATCATATTTTTAAGAGTTAAACTGGGAGCAGCGGTAGGGGGCAACATCAATCCAGAATTCTATATGCAGAGAAAATATTCTTTGAAAATGATAGTGAAAGATGACTTCAGAGAAACAAAAACTTAGAAGTTATGCATTACAAGAAATGCTTTTAAAAAATTATTCAGAGGGAAGGGAAATGATATTAGATGAAAATTCAGATCTATGGGAAGAAATAAAGGGCACTGGAAATGGTAAATATGTAGGTAAATAGAAAAGAATATACATTTTAAAAATTTCTTTAAAAGACATAATTGTTTAAGGCAAAAATAATTCACTGCATTTAAACATAGGTGGGCCTAATGTATATGAAAGCAATCATGTAAAGAATGGAGGATAAATAGAACTACACTTCTGCAAGGTTCTTACATTTTACATCAGTTACTACAATATGAGGTCTACATGCATTGAGACACTTCAAGCATGAATATGCTAGAGTAAGCACTAAAAATTAATGTAAAGAAGTTTAGTGGAAGGTCAATAAAGGAATAAAGATGAAATATAAACAAATATTGATTAACCCAAATGAAAGCAGAAAAGGAGAAACCAAAGAACAAAAAAGGGATGAAACAAATAGAATACAAATTGCAAATAATAATAGACTTAAAATCCAATGATATTAATCTTATGTTAAATGTAAATAGACTAAAAACTCCAATTAAAAGGCAGAAATTATCAGACTGGATTTTTTTTTTTTAATCAAGAACCAACTATAGGACTTCCCTGGTGGCACAGTGGTTAGGCATCTGCCTGCCAATGCAGGGGACCCAGGTTTGAGCCCTGGTGCGGGAAGATCCCACATTCTGCTGAGCACCTAAGCCCGTGTGCCACAGCTACAGAGCCTGTGCTCTAGAGCCCACAAGCCACAACTACTGAGCCCATGTGCTGAGACTACTGAAGCCCACATGTCTAGAGCCCGTGCTCCGCAACAAAAGAAGCCACCATGATGAGAAGCCTGCACACCACAACAAAGAGTAGCCCCTGCTCGCTGCAACTAGAGAAAGCCTGCTCACAGCAAGGAAGACCCAACATAGCCAAAAAAAAAAAAAAAAAATAGATTGAAAAGGAAAAAGATTTACCAGGCAAACAGTAAACATAAGAAAGGTGGAGAGGTTGTATTATTATCAGACAATATAGAATTCAAGCCAGGAGTATTAAGAGAGATAAGGAGGGACAGTTCATGAAAGAAGGAAAGAGAAAGAAAGAAAGAAAGAAAGAAAGAAAGAAAGAAAGAAAGAAAGA